>NW_008610358.1:0-32275 GCF_000691845.1 Merops nubicus | reverse complement strand
TGTTGGAAGGGACCTTTCCAGATCATCTAGTTTAGACCCCTGCAAGCAGGCTAGAGGGACATGTGTAACGAGAGCAGGTTGCTCAGAGCCCCCCCAGCCTCACCTGGAATGGTTCCAGGGTTGGGGCAGCGACCACCTCTCTGGGCAGCCTGGGCCAGTGTCCCACCACCCCCAGTGTGAAACATTTCCTCCCTCCCTCTAGTCGAAAGCTCCCTCTTTGATTTTAAATCCCTCACGCCCTGTCACCAGAGGACAGGGGAGTTAGCATGTCCGAGTAGTTTGTGGCACTTTTTATATTCTGTGGTTCCAAAAATAGATCTGCTGAAAGTGCCTGAACTCTCAAGCCATTGTGATTTGAGATCCATATCCTTTGATGCTATGACTTTTTTTTATGGATGCAGAATACAATATATTAGTTTGAATAAAATTGGTTAAAGTAACAAAATATTTGCCTCTCTCCTAATTGTTGCTTTAGAGAAGTTTTTTTTTATTAACGTCGTCCTCTGGTGTTATCTTGCTCATCCTGGTTAATACTTTGCCTCTGGTATTTATATATCTTTTATTTGAAAACATTGTGGACAAGCAGCACATGGTATGTATAGAAAGTTAATAGGAAGATCCTTTGCTCTTTTTTTTCAGTTTCTGTTAATGTCATTGTTTCAATTCTTCCCGTATCTGGGATGGAATATGGCAGTTGTTTTAAGTGAACTGTTCCCTTTAATTTGAGTGGGGAACAAGCACTCACCTTATACTCGTTTGTTTCCTTGTAGGTGTTTTTGTTGATGCTGTAAATTCCATGGGCCAAACTTCTCTCTTCTTCGCTGCATTGCTAGGTCTTGGTAAAATAGTGGATGTGCTGTTGGATTATGGCTCAGCTGCTAATCAGTTAAGTATTTTTTTTTAATTGAAATTAATGTTTTATCTTTAATGATTTTAATCAATGTAATACACAATATTCACTGTATATAAATGAAGAAGTGCTTAAGATGGCTGGTTTGGCTATTTTAGCCAAAGATCTTCAGAGGTAAGCACATGCCTAATTTTCCTCTTTTCATGGTCTGTGTTGTTGTTTGGGAGATGATAAATATTCTGGGTATGCTGCTTTTTTCCCCAGAAGCACAGCTGGTGGAGTGGAGGGGTAGGGTGAAATATTTCTGCTTTAACATTCCTCAGTCGCTGTTACGATGGGAGCACCCCGGTCCATGCAGCTGCCTTCTCAGGAGATCAGTGGATTCTTAGCAAGTTACTGGATGCAGGAGGTGATCTGAGGGTACATGATGAAGGTGGAAAAACTCCTCAGTACTGGGCTATGTCAGCTGGCAAAGAAAGCAGTGCTCAGGTATGTGTGTGTGGCACGTGTTGAATACATGCTAGATGTGCAATCACATCTGCATCTTAAAGTGAAGAAGCATTCCAGGAAGAATTTCTTGGCTTTTACATGTTAGAAAAAACTATTTAACATTATTTTTCAATGTCAGTAGTGGTATTTTGAAGTCCTCATGATTCAGATTATTTAAGGTTTTGCTCATGCACAGGGGTGTGCCTGTCTGTAACTTGGAACCTTTGTGTGTGAGTGTGCAGCAAGGCAAATGACAGGCCCTTGCCTTCAATCCTGGATGTACGTAGCTTGTTTGCATGTGTGTGCAATTCAGGAGTAAACCTGAAGTAGTTTTCAGGTGTATCTCAGTCTGTACATGAAAAGTGTCAACAAATGTGTCATTTTTGCTAGCATGGTGGCAAAATGTGATATCCAGAAGGCTTTATTTAAGGCAGCATTGATTTAAAACTCACAATATTCCTCTTGCCTGTTACTACAGTGCTCCTCTTAAGAAGAACCTTGATATTATAATTTTCAGTTGGTCAACGTCTTCAAAATTAGTCATCTGCTGTTCAAAGTAAACTTTCTCTTACATTTTCATGTAATTGATTTTCTTCAAGATTTTCTGTGTATCCATTTCTTGAAAAGCCTATTGGAATACTGCAAGTAATTTGTTAGTTTTCCTGTACTCGTGATCTTTTCATTTGAAGTGGTTTATCTTGTAGTTCTGAAGCAATTGCTGACATTGCTTTTCCCCTCTCCCTCCTGCAGATGCTGGAGTTCATCCAGCGCTGTACCTTCCACATGCAGGCTGCCATTCAGAACTTTCCCTCTGATCTACTCAGGAGAGTTGACTCATCAAAAGAGCTGGTCTGCAGTCCATCTAGGTTTGGTGGCCTTGTTCAAGGGTAGGAATATATTCTTAAGTACCAAGGAATTGAGCTACAAGGATTTACACTTCCAGATTCTGTTCTCTTAACATTAACATATTCCTTTTTTTTTTTTTTCATGGAGAATATCAGATGTAAAACCAATGTGTGTGTTAGGACTGATGATACTTTTTATTTCTGTTGTGAGAGGTCCATATAGAAACTTGATAGTTGTAAACATCCATATCTTAAGAGGTGCTCTTGAAATCAGCAATATGAAGTACTGGATTTTAATAGTATTAAAGCAGCAGTAACATTAAGTGGGTTGTTTTTTGACCTTTTAAGGTCACTGCAAATCTTTCAGGAGTGTTTCCAGCCATTTCAAGAGCTTTTATGTCAGATACCTGTTAGGAAATATACATACTTGTGAACAAAAAGCAATGCAGAATGCTTGTATATATATTTTTTTTTTAAATTGGCTGTCTTGGTTTAAACAAATACATATCACAGTGGTGTGTCTAAAAAGTTTTAATGAGTTGCACAATAATTTGTAATTTCAGCATCTGTGGGGCCAGTCAAATGCAACATCTGAAATAGGTGGCTCTTGCAGAATTCCTGCACTTCTCTCTCTCTCAGTTTGTATGTTATACAAAGCCTTGGCATATTAGTTACTCATATTGCTTTTGGTTTTGCTACTTAGAAATGCTGAGAGTCCACTGGGTAGATTGCTAAAACGTGAAGCTAACACAGCCAAGAACATTTACAGCTTTGGTTTTGGGAAGGTAAGGTGGTTTGGATAATGGGTTTTCTAATATTAGTACAGTTTGTCAAAGTCACATATTCTTCATGGGAATTGTCCCTCCTGTATTACATTTCATTTTTAGTGCATTTCTACTGAAATGGTGGGAAAAAAACCTGTGGAGAGCACAAATATTCAGGCCTTCAGCCTGTCAGAGGGAGCTGTTCTGGAACAGACAAGAGCAACTCTCCTGCTAAAAGTCACCTGTGGGAACTCTTAAAGGCTGTCTCTGCTTTCTCTGTTTCAGCTTCACTAAGTTAAGCTTTTGCCATAGATACCTTAACATGTAATTTTGATGCTTTGGCTGATGCTCCTGTTGCAGTAATTACACTCACGTTTTCAGGGAGTTTGTGGCAGATGTGATGAATTTTGGGAGCCATTGCACATTCCTTTGGGTTATGCCTGGTGTTGTTTCAGTTTTATCTTGCAGGCATTGGGCATCTAGGGTACTTGGCATCAATCCCAATTATTCAGGAAAAAGATGTGTTTCAGGCAGATGATGAACCAGCATTTTCATACAGTGTTGGACCATACATGATCATGACAAAGTAAGTGGAATCAAAGGGGTTTTAGCCCTTCTTAGTGTGTATCTGCTACTATCAAGCAGCAAGTTGTTGTAGCATCTGCTTTATTTGGATAATGTTGTCTAGTCTATATTCATCCACTGCTTTCTGCTTGCAACGTGTCTTCTGCAGTCCACTGATAAATATCTTCTTTAGATTCCCTTCATATATACATGTCCTTTCCAGCAATATTAATCCAGTTAGGGTTGTTCATGGACAGCAGTGTTCCAGTACTGATTCCTTTTGTGGTGGGAAGCAGGTTGCTGATGTTGCACAGATGACCTTGTTCAGTGTTTAGCCCTTGTAATTGTTGGGTCAGACCTCAGGCCTCTGGGTATGCATGTCTGCAGCCCACTTGCTCAAACCAGTGGTGAAATGAGAGTTGCAAGTGCAGACTGAGCCTTGTCTTTGTTTTCTGTATTGTGTAGCAAGTAGTTGTGCCTCAGAGGCATCCAGAGAACTGACAAATTGATGATTTAATATTCCCAGAGCTCTGGCTTGTGTCGTGATGGGCCAATTGATGATTTAATATTCCCAGAGCTCTTGTGTTGTGATGGGCTGATGGCCCTTAGTGAAAGGAGTTTTAGAGTGTCCTTGTTCTTTACCTTGGGGCTTGGAAGGGTAGCTTCTTTGGACAGCAAACTATGTCCTACATACAGTCTTAGAACAGTATGAGAATTTGTTGTCAGATGGAAAGAGTATATACTATAGCCAGAGATCATAAAAGTGATGTTACCAACAGTAGGAGACAGCACCAGAGCATTTAGAGTTACAGAGTCATTTGTAAGTAACCCTGTAAATGGAAAAATATACTGCAGAAAGCCTCCTATAGAAATTCCTCTTCTTTCTCCTTGCAGCTTAATGTGGGGAAGCAGCAGAGTTACAGTGAAGGAACTCAGCTTTGAGCCCCACCAGAACTGCAGTAAACTGCGCTTAGCTGATCTCCTCATTGCAGAGCAGGAACACAGCAGGTAAGAAAGAATGTGCAGTAGCCACAAGTGCTCCTGGCATTTGGGTTGTCTCCAGTGATGTGGGGGAATGTGATTAACCTCGGGAAGCCTGTTGGGCTGTGGTGGCACTTCCTCCCCAGATGAGGGACACAGGTCAGTCTGTTCTCCCGTCTCTTCCCACTCCCTTTGCTCCCCAGTGGATGATGCAGGAGAAGATGATCCTCTCTTCTCACATGTCTGGATGAAAGCATCACTGCACATGTCTCAGGTGGCTCATTAACAGATTCTCCTAGTTGTGGCAGTAAGCACTGTTCCCTAAATGCCTCCTCATCTATGGTTCTTTCAAATTTTGGGGTATTTCAATTAAAAGATAGAAGCATTCACATTGTCTTGATAAAAACACCTAGAAGACCAGGACTGTCTCTCTTTTAATCTCAGATTTGCCTCACAATTTTTTTCCCTCTCCTTTTGCAGTAAACTCCGTCATCCTCATTTGCTGCAGCTGATGTCAGTTTGTCTGTCTAGTGACTTGGAGAAAACCCGTTTAGTCTATGAAAGGGTTAATTTTGGTTCTCTCTACAGCATCCTTCATGAAAGGGTAATTGGAATATTTGTTTTCAAATAGTAATTATTTGAGAGGGAGAAGTTTGGTAACTGCATCTACCATCTTTACTCCAGGAAGACAAAACCCTCAGTCTGTGTATTCAGGTTTCTGTTTCACCAGAGTCAGATACTCCCTGTAAGCTGGTAAAGTTTGTAGTTGGCAGATGCTTCAGTTAATGTTTCCGTGCAGTTGCACTGACTCTCTTGCTCGGTGCCAGTCTTAAAATGGCTGCTGCTAAATCCAGCTGAGCTTCTAATCTTCTGCATGTGCTCATCTGCTGTAACTGTGGCGAGACCACCTTTTGCCCTTGGATATTTGCATAGCACACTATGTTTCCTGTTGCCTCTACACGAGAGCAGTTTCCCCGTCCCTCAAGCTGCAGAGGGCGGCAGTGCCAGCTGGGTGCCTGTGTGTTTTGCAGCGGGCGGAGTTCCCCGTGCTGCGGCTGCAGACGGTTCTGCAGGTGCTGCTCCAGACCGGCGAGGCGCTGCGCTTCCTGCATGCCCGCGGGCTGCTCCACCGCTCCCTCTCCTCCCACGCCGTCCAGCTGCTGGCGCCGGGGGAGGCAAAGCTCTGCAACTTGGAGTTCGTGGTGGAGAGGTAAAGAACTCCCTCGCTGTTTCTGGGAAAGAGACAAACACGAGTAATGTAAAAGTTAGTCCTGAATTCTGCTGAAGTGCCCCTCGTGATGACCAAGGAATCCTGCCTCTGACTCAAGCAGCAGAATTACAGGAGTAAAGAACTTTAAATCATTACAGCTTAGCTACAGTAACTGAGCCACAGGCCCTACAGCAAGTGTCAGGTGGCCTTAGTTTCTGTAAGTATCTGAAAATAGTAGTAAGAGAAGCAGCTCTTTGCTGGAGTGTCAAAATACAATCATTGAGAAATAATAACTACTCTTCTAGAGTAGAGATGAAATTCCACTTAGAGTCACAAATTCTGCCACTGGATTGGGAATAATTTAAATCTCCTCTTGTTATACTGAACTTGTGCTTATGGAGGCTTACCTCACATGTCTGGAGATTGCACACTTCATTCAACTGGTAGTAATTAAGCACCACCACTTACAAGAAGAGTATTTCCTCTTTGAGAGACACCATTCATTTCATCTGGGTAAATTATTACTTCTTCCTTTTTTTATTTTTTTCCTGTAGTGCAGTCTGATTAGAAAAGAAGTAAATGGCTGCTTAGACTGTAAAGAAAGAGAGTAAAATTGATAATAAACAAAAATTTGCCAATGGTGGTGTCCTGAAAGGAGTAAAGATAGTTCCTAACCTCTTTGCAAACTCAAATTGTTGATAAATCTCAGCAATCTCTTGGTTGTTTCAAATGCAGATGATATAACGAAAACCCCTACAATTAAATGTGGGGAGGAAGTGATCCAGATGCAGTTAGACATTGCAAAATAAGTGTTGGCAGGCTAGGTGGCACCTTCTTGTATTTTGTCCGTGGTCACAGAGCACTGGCTAGACCTAAAATGCCTAGGGGGAAGTTTTCAACTTTCTCTGATTTCCTTTGGAGTATAAATTTATTAAAGGAGGTGTTACTTTCACCACAGAGTCTTTGCTGTAATGTGCCAAAATACATTTATCAGTGTGAAAATACTACCCATTTTTATTTGTAGGTATACTCTGGACCTCTTAGGTAATTAAACCAAAAGCAGATATAACAAACTCAGGTGTTTAATTCCAGAAGAGAGGTCTTCTAGTTGAGTGTGCTGTATGTCCTCATTTACAACCCTTTTTTTTCCATTTTTACAGCAAAGATGGAGGAGAACATAGTGATCTGACACGTATTCCTGTCCCAGTCCAGCTGCATAAGTGGTGCTCTCCTGAAGTAATCCTTGAAAAAGTTGTCACAGTCAAATCAGATATTTATAGCTTCTGCACGGTGGTGCAGGAGGCCTTGACAGGTACAGCCACAGGTTTGGGCTTTTGTCAACCCATAGAATGTTTTCAGTGTAGACTGTCAGCCTGCTGATGCCTGTAATTCCCCTGTGTGACTGGATAAAACCCTCCTGTGATGGCTCACACAGAGTCAACTTGGAAAAGGAACCCTCAGGCAAAACCCCCAAATGACAATAGCAAAGACTACTGGAAACTTTTGTAAAATATAATCAAAACACTTAAAATTGCATAACTAAAGGAGGAGATTAATGGTTGGAATTAGAGAGATTCGATTTTGTGTGTGTGTTTTTTTCCTGCTGTTCATCTTTCTTCTTCATACAAGGATAGCAAAACATTCAGTTCACTCTTTGCTCTGTGCAAGGTGAGCTTGTGCATTGTGATCTGTGATCTATTTGATCACAAAGATAACTTACAGATAATATATTGTTCCTGTTAATACATAACACAGAAGACATTATCTGTACTGACTTTGACTGTTTTGACAGTGAAATGGGATAAACAATTACCTAAAAATTAAACCCTCTATTAGCTAGTTGGTATTGAAGAGTCCAGAGCATGGTTTACTCTGTAGCTGTCCTCTAGAGATTGCTGTTGGCCCCCTTAAAGCATCCAGTGTTGAAATAAGATGGGGAGGAGATGCCAGACTGGACTGGGAACTCGTTTGGTTTTTGGCAGCAGTTGTAAATTAGGCAATGTGCAGGAAATAATGCTTCAATGTCTCTGATTCTGTTCTCTTTTTGTTGAATTTTCATTAACACTGATAGACAGCTTGTGACTTAAAGTCTACATTTGTCTTGCAGAGACCCCTCCCTGGAAAGGCCTTGAAGACTCAGTTATTAAACAGCTCATCATTTCAGGACAACAGCTGGAAGCAGATGCCAGACTCCCTATGCCCTATTATGATATTGTGAAGTTAGGTCTAGAACCTAAACAGAAGAACCGTTCCATAAAACTTCAGGATATTCAGTATATACTGAGAAATGACTTAAAGGTGACTTCCAGGGTTGTGGCCTTTCATGTATTTAAAAGGGGAGAGTTTTGTGTCCACTCAGATTCAAGTTGTTTTGCTTAAATCTCAGTGGGAGGCAGTTGAAAAGTTGAGTTCCCTTTTGAGATCGTGGAGGCAAACCACCTTCAAAGGGAAGGCAGAGACATTGAGCTGTCAAATACAGTTGTGTTTTGTTCTATTTTTTGAATTACAGGACTTAACTAAGTCTCAAACTGGTCATGCTGAAGAAATGTCAAAAGTACAAAGACGTGTTTTTGCAGATGTGAACATCTGTTTGGCATCAGCTTTTAGCCACCAGAAGAGAACACAGGAACTGCAGGGAAAAGAGAGAACTGAGGCTGGTGAGTTCCTTCTGGCAAGGTGTCCTGTGTCCTTCACTTAGCACATTCCTCAGTCCATAGAGGTCTAATATAAGTAAAATGTGGGTGCTTGCAGGTTGCATGACATGGTTTGAAAATAGAAAGCAGTTAGCTTTGGATTCTAGCTACCACCCTAGTTAATAATGTAAGCTCAAGACTGTAAGTCTGGTTAACATTTGGACTTCAGGCGTGCTTTTTCCAGCAGAGGTGTTAAATGCTGCTTCTGTAATCTCTAAAAGGTGTTAGCTCCTAAACTTATGAAAGCAGTGTGCTTGATTATGTTTATTAATGTGTTTGATTAGTTTGTTAATGGCTTATCACTTAAAATTTTCAGACAGCTCTACCACCCCAAGATCCTCTCTTTTTTCTGAGGAGACTAGTGCTTTAGTGAACCAAGAGGCATCCACCAGTCTACAGCCAGTTGCACAAGACAAAAATTATGATGTATCTTCTGAGCTCCAGACAGCCCTCAGTGTCAGTGATGTGGATGACAGCCTCTGTAGCTTTGAAATCAATGAGATCTTTGCCAGTTTTTCAGAACTTGAAGACTTCCTGGAAGAAGGAGCTGGATTAGGTCAGATTCTAAAGGATGAAAAAAGGCAGCAAAAGGAGGAAGATCCTCCTGCATCCCCTGGAGTGCACTGTGAGGAAAAGCCAGTTTGTGAGGAAGGTGACTCTTCAGAGTCAAGTACAGCAGACACCATGGGAGAGGGGGACAGGATGAGTGAGGCCTCTAAGGTCTGCATGCTGGCACAGAGGAATGGAGATGGAGGGAGAAGAATGAGCAGTCTGTCTCGAAGTGATCAGTACCTCAGCAAATGTGTCCTTTATTTAAAGATTTCTCAAAGCATGTTGCAGCAGGCAGCAGCTTCCCTGTGCAGAACCCAGGAGAAGCTGGACAAATCAGAGGCTGCTGAAAAGCAAAAGAGGCTGCTGCAGGAAATCAAAATGAATGCACATTCTAAGCAGATTTTTCAAGAAAGATACTGGAACAGATCTGATGATGCTTCCCAAAATACCAATTACCCTTTTTCTGGAGGTAATATTTTTTTATGGAAGCCTGTAGGTCCACCATCAAGAGACTATATTCCACCACTGATAAGATGCCAGGCACAAGGAGCGTTGGTTGGAGACAGTTTCCAAGCTGTTTCAAAGACAGCAAAAGAAATGGAGGCAATTCAGAATGAAAAGTGGGAGTGCCTTCATGAGATGACTAAGAGTAGAAATGAAAACAACCATCATGATCTCAGCTTCAGTGTGGTGAAAAGCCTGGATGATCAAATGAGCCTAGACTGTGAGGTAAGGTGTTGAGCAGGGTGACTGTGGTGATCACTTCTCTATTCCTTAGCAGGTAAAGACATGAGGTTATGGGTGGTGTCCAAGAAGAGGGTTGAATCTATTTTTTAAAATACATGTATGTACCATATGCATAATAGGTACAGGAATGAAAGTATGAATGCTCAACAGTGCAATGCTATTTCTTATATTATTTCTTCTTTCCTCCCACCCCCCAGCAAAATCCTAGTCCAGTGGCTCAGGAGGGAATGAAGTCCTGTACTAAAATGGAGATGGGGCTGTCAGGGAGAAGGGTGAGTGGAGAAACACTTGTGTTTGCAAACTTCCTTAGGGAGGTCTATGTTGTCATTAGTAAGGACTTCTAGATGACGTTCACTATTAAATATAAGTAGTTGAAATGCTTAGCTCAAAGAGAAGGAGAGAAATTCATGTATATATCTGCTGTAGGAATAATTTGAGTCATTTAAGTCCACTCATTCCCCTGGGATCTACGTGTTACGATCATCTGCCTGTGTACCTATGAAATCTATTATAAATCCAGGGTAGAGGTGTTCCTAGGATAAGACCTGGAGTGGTCCTTTCTTACGAGCAGTGCTACTAAACTATAACCTAGGGAATAAAGTTTGTACAGTCCAGATCTTACTGTATCTGTTAGACAGCTCAGATAGTAATTACCAGCATGCCCAATGTGTGCTGAATCATGGCTTGTTGGACTCGTTTCAGCATTCACTCCCACAAGTATCTGTAAGGTGCAAAAAAAAGCTGGACTTGCAGTGTCAAGGAGGAGGTGATTCACACTCTGCAGCAAGTGAAAGTGAAGAAGAGAGGTGGTGAGTTTTGATAGTATTCACAGAAGCATTAATTCTAGCAAATTCCTCTTCATACAGCCACTGTCAAAAGTCCATGTCCAAGTTGGAGGATGGCATGAAATGTTTGGGGTTTTTTCCAGTAAGCCAAAACCCATCTGTCCAGCTGGGACCCTGCTGTGAGTTGTCAGCTGCAGAGCTGGCAGGGCAACTGCTGGAACAGGGCAGTTACTTAAAGACTGGTGTTCAAACAGATTCCAGATGCCTCTCTGATGGAGGTCAGTGGTCCGAAATGGTAACAGTGCCTAAGGAGAGCAACCTAATATGTTACTGGTAAAGGTGCTTCTCCTCTGTCTGCACAGCCTCATACAGTTCTCAGTAGAAATACTTTGGCTTTCATAGGTATAGGACTAGGACTGATGTTGGGGGCTGTGGGAGCAGAACAATCTTGATAACCCAGTGACAACAGAGTGTACATCACTTTGTTGTACTTGCTGTGCTTCTTAATGTCATCTCTTTGTATTTCTAAGTGTGGGTGGAAAGTGGATGCTAAAAGTACCTGGCAAAACTTTTGCAAATTCACCTATCTTATTAGTTGGAAAGACAGGGACAGACACCTCCTCCAACGTTTGGGTCAAATCAGTCAGGAAAACCATGGCAGCTATTAAGCTGATTCATGATCTGGTTGGATCAGTAAGACCCGTTGGTAAAGGACATACTTGGCAAGAACATAAACAGGCCAGATGCTGAGGTGGTGAGGTGGTCAAGTGAATGAACTCTGGGAGGGCATTGGGCTGGTGGTAAGATGGTTGTTATCCAAGTCTGAAGTTCTGCTTGTCTTCAGTTGTCCACTGATCACCTTACTGACCTGAGCAGAACACATCCACACAGCATTCCTTGTCTGTTAGTGTTTATGTAGAAATATCATCTGAAGGCAGTTGACAGCTTTTGAAATCTAGATTTTAATGCACAGTTTGTCTGGTTAATCTGTAATAGACCTAAATAACTGTGCTTTCTAAGCTTCCACCAGCTCAATCTGCTGCTTCTGCTGGGTTCTTAGAACATGTGTGCTCTCAGCCTTTTCAGTTAACACTGAACCAACTTTGAGGCCTTTACTGACTGGGGAATACTTAGAACACTTGTGTAGTGACAGAGTTTGGTGCATTTCAAAACAATTTATTACAGGTGCTATGCAAAATCAAGATCTGAAATTTATGGTACAAAAAGAAGTGAGAAGAGAAGGATGATGCAATCAGAATGGAGGAGTAAGTAAATCGGTGTTATCTTGGCATTAATGTTAGCAAGTGTTACTGCAGTGCAGTGCATTAGAACTTAACACATTTTCTTACTTAAGAAAAGTCTGTGTGCCTTAATTGCTGAAGCTCCGTTAGACTGTTCTTGGATGAAAACCAAGTGAGTGGGATCTTGTGTCTTGCACATTCAGGGCATAAAATAATCACAAGCACATTAAGATGCTTTGATTATAAAGCTGAAGGATTCTAGCCCTGCTGTGGAGGGTGTAGGGGACAGCGTGTGTGTGCAAAGCTGGGGTAGCAGTGACCAGTGGGTGGCAGTACAGGCGTGAGGAACAGAGATAGAAACTAACAGAAACGGTTCATGTGAAGACTTGTCCCTGTCAATTTACGCAGGTTTTAAGCTTTCCTTAAAACAGAAGGAAGTGTTTAGCACTCTTCATCATAAAGGATTTTCCGGGTTATAAATTCAGCATTTCCAAGCCTGCACACAGTGAAACGCAGGGAATGCTTTGAAGGTCTGGATTCTATTGTGTGAATGGATGATTTTGTTCTTTTTGTGTAGCTGAAGTGAAGCAAATGGCCAGAAGAGTGGCCTCAGGACAACTAGAGCTCAGCTCTCCATATTCAGCCACTGAATGTACATCTGAAAGTGAAGCAGAGAGTATGAAGGAAGCCTTTCCACATGTCACTGATAGAGTCCAGAGAAGTCAAACCCGACAACAATATAGGTGGCAGGCAGGGGGTAATGTTGAGCCTTGGGAGCTGGGCAGTGAGGATAGATCTGAATCTGAGGAGAGTGATCTGGAATATGCATTCAGAAGTTCTGGAGGTAAGGCTGAAAAACAGAAAATAATTTATTCTTTTTTTGCCTCTCTCAGTTGCCCAGCAGATTTCAGCTGCTGTGATTTTGTAACAATAATTGTCCATTTTACCTTCCAGAGTCTTGCCCCCAGAGCAGGTCAGTCACTCAGTCATTGCTGAACATAGAATAGACTCGTCATAAAGATGAGTATTTCAGCTAGGTGGAGGTCGTGTCTGGTGAGCTTGGAGTCCTTTTGTCACCATTGATTACCATGTATCAGCATGGGAGACCCAGAGCTTTCCAGTCCCTGAGTATGCTTTCACACTTCATTTCATTCAGTGGACCACAGAGATGCTTTTTCTGTAGCAGTGTAGTGAGTAGTGCTTTTGTAATAGCTATGGGAAAAGTGACAAGGAAAGTGTCACATGCCTTGATTAATGATGTGAGCATTTAAATGTCACTATTTCTCTGTGTTCCTGACAGACAATGTAGTTTTACTGTCTGCTCTCATTGATATTCCATCAGTGGTTCAGATCACTCACTTCATATTATTTTTTGCCTAATAATTTTATTCCATTCTGACATCCTAGAGAGAAGTTGCCAGTCACCATCACAAGATGAACAAACAGAGTATGGAATAACTGTTCATAAGACTTCAGTCCTTCCTCAGCAAGCTGAGAATCTGTCTAGAGTATGTATAGTAAGCCAAGAGATCTAGTTGCTGCTAGTTATCTGTAAAACAGTTTAGCCTGGTCTCTCTGTTGGACACTGAACTACCAGGGCAGCTGAACTCTTCAGTTGTGATCTAACAATCCCCTTTCCTTCTCCCCCTTTTTGTTTTGTTTGTTGTCTATAAACCATCAAGGTAATGCAGGAGATAGGTAGGTTGAAACTCAGAGTGATCAAATGAAATATTTAAATTCAAAGCAGTTTTGTTTAATATTATTGTCTAAAATGTATACTCTTTAGTAGTGCAGGAAGCATCTCAAATGATGATGCCTTTCACAGGGGTATGCAAGGGAATTACATTGTTCCCTTAAGTCATCTCCTGATCTGTCTGAAGAATTCTTGACTCCTGATTATTTCCTTCTTCCTGCCACTCAGGGAAGTTCAGAACTAGAGGTAAAAGTAACTGAAAAGAAAGGAGTGAAACTTGTGTCAAAAACTTTGGACGGAGGATACACAACAGGTGGTTTGATTATGCTCCCCTTTGATTTGAAGAAAAGATGTGAAAAATAGAAAACACACCCCCCTAACAAACAAACAAAACCAAATCCAACCCCAAAAAAACAACACCAAAACAAAACCCCAAACAGCTAAAACTCTGCAAACACCCACACTCCAAACACACCAGGGATATGTTTTCATGACTTGTTTTCTAAGCAATTACATAATCTGTGGTTGAGACAAGTTTTAGGCAGTTGATAATCTCAGCCTTTCCTTCACAGCTCTGTGAATTACAGTATTCAGTAGTCTTAAAAAAACCTTCATTCATTTATTGAAGATTTGAAACTGTTGTATGGACTGTTCAATCCAAACCATGCTGTTTGCTGATAAGCTCTTTAAAAGTTTGTCTCTCCATTCTGATTGTTGTGAACATCATCCTGGGAGAGTTGTCCTGCCTTTCACAGCTTGCCTTTTTTCCTCCCCATCAGACCTCAAACACTGGGGGCAAATTAGAAGATGCTTCTGAAGTTTTTTTACAGAAACAATTACCTGAAGATGCAGGATCAGATACTCAGGCTTCAGGTAAACGTGCTTTTTCTTTTGAAGGTACTTTTGAGTCATGGTGACAGAGACTTCTTGAGCTGATATTTTTGTCAGCAGTACTCTTGTCAGAAAGCTGGAGCTTGATTCTTCAGGGTCTTTTGGCCTTTATACCTCATTATTTTAGTGAGAGTTCAGAATACTCAGATTTTTGGAAGATAAACTTGGGTATTGCAGTCACTGAAATGTTGTTGAGTTTGCTGTGAAACAAAACAAAAGGAAACAAAACAAAACTGGCTTGCAACCTTTTTTGTTTTTACCCTAGGGCTAAGTTTAATCTTTTTATGCAACTTGCTTTGGTGCTGGAAACTGAATTAGGGTTGCATTTACACATTAATATTCTTACAGCTAGAAGGATCTTGAGCTTAAAAAGCATAAGAGCTGATATTGTTTGTGTGCAGAGTAATGGAAGGATCATCCTTGCTTCTCTAGTCTGTTGCCTCTTGGCTCAGGTTTGTAAATGTTGCAGTATTCCCCAGTGCTTCAGTGGTTGACTGTCTGGCAGCTGTGGTACGTGTATGAAAATACATCTTTAAAACACATTTGTCTCTTGACAACAACAAAGGTCACAAGAACTAAAATATTTATAATAAAGTTGCTGTTTCCTGTTCAGTAAGTTGTCACTTTCTGTTGTACTTGCAAAACCCAATAATGGGGAACATTTGTTGTTTGTATTCAGGAGGAAGAGGAGTGTCCTGCAGCAGCACGGTGCAGAACTCTGGCAGTAACACACTAGGAGTGAAGCAGCTCAGCCATTTGCCTGTGGCCAGGTAGATAGAGTTATGGTCTTCGTTACTTCAAGCATAAATTAGGTTATAAAGTGTGCTCTCTTTATTAGTTCTGCTTCTATATCTAATATTCAAATAAGATGCCAGTGGTGTTTTTTAATGATAATCTACATATCATAGCTCCCTGCCAAGAAAATACTAATAGGGCTTTCACAAGTCTCATGGGGTTTTGTTTTTTACAGTGTTCAGTTGTTTTTTTTTTTTAATGTATTACAATACTTTTTACATTGATAAAGTACAGTCTTAAACAGAGCAAGGATAATTCAAATTAAAGCTTCAGTCATCTGTTTTAATTTTGTTGTGCTTTGGTTTTGGAGCTGAAGTGGCATGAAGATCATGCCTTTTCCCCTCTTGTGGGAATGGTCCCATGCAAGTACACTGACTGATTCTTGCCTGCAGATAACATTAGCCCATGCTTGGAGACTTGCAGTCTCATCTGTCAAACACGAGGTGTTTATATCCAGTATTTTTGTAAATTTTCTCCTAGCACTCTCCATCTTCAGAGGTTTTAAGCAAAAAGTTTTTTATGAGCTGCAGTCTACCTCTGAGAGAAGGTAGTCCTTCAAACTTTCTGAGAGAGGAAACTAAATACATTTTCATAACTCTGAGAGGATCTGAGTAGAACCTTTCTTCTTTCATTCCAGTGTTAAAGCAGCACAAACAGTGACACTGTGGGAGCCACAGGAAGAACACAAAGAAGATGTGTAAGAGCCACAGACCATTTTATACCAAAACTTCAGCAGCTGGTCGTTATCATTGTAAAAGTTTTGTGTTGATGTAAAAGAGGAAGATGAGACAGACCAGAGCTGAGAGAGAGAAAACTATCTGAAGATTGAAAGAATATTTTCTTGTGTTAACTTAGGAGATTGGTATGAAAAAAAAAAGCCATCACATACAGTTGTCCTTAGTTTGAAATATTTATTGTATTCATAAGTTATTAACATAGTGTTAATCCAGGTATGCTTCTTCACATCAAAGTGTTAGGATTCCTTTTTTCTTCTGCCCATATTATACAGAAAAAATAAAACTACTTTGGAGAGCAAAAGGTTCATATGTAGCTAAATAAAAAATAAGTAATGATTGAGATTTTCAGGAAGAACTTGCAGAATGGCTTTGTGGCTTTACTAGTAGAGTTAGTTTTTACAGATAATGGAGATTTGCACAGAAATTACTGGTTTGTTAACAGACATCTGGTCATTTCATGATCTTCTGAGGACAATGTAATCCAGGGTGTGTCTACAGAAGATGTTGCTTTGCTTAATATTGTCACAGTCCTGCAGCCACTTTAGGAATTGTTCTAACTTGAGTGTTGTCATTGCCTGTGCAGATCTTCAATCCAAGTGATTATTTTAAAGGCTGCTAACACCTACATTTAGTTTTAATTAATGGATCCTTCATTTTTATTAAACCTTGAGGTCTTCCCTTGGCTTTGGAGAGATTTTCTACCTAGTTGCTCACATTTGAAGTTCTTAGTCTTTGTGGAGGCAGTTTCGTGAGCTTGCTTTTATAGGAGGATTATTCAAATTAAGAAACCCTGTACAGGCAGAGAAAGCAAATAATTAACTTTTTCTGTCTCTGCAATATTATTGAAGGTGGTGATCTTTAGCCTTCCAAGAATTCTATGTCAAATTTTCAGAGGGAATGTTTCTTCCTTCTGGAAAACTGTGTAAGGCTAAACAGAATTAAAATGCAAAGAACTTGAAAATAGCAGAATTTAGTGATTAGCAGGTGTAAGTGGCTATTCTAACTGTCAGAACATCTTTCACTACTTCAGATCAGTGACAGATATTCAGGATTTGTCCAGTATCCCCTGTGAGCAAGAGCACTGCTGCAGGGACGTGGGCTGTAAAACCCCCCGCGTCAGCCGCGCCCCGGCCAGCGTCAGCACCCCGCTCAGCACAGGTAGCTGCAGGGAGCAGAGGGGAGGGCAGGGGATGACTTTGCCTTTCTGCCAAGACCTGCTAATGTAAAATTCATTGATGTGAGTCGTTGAAACTCCGTTCACGTAGTACCAGTGGAGAAACATCAGGCTTGGATTAAGAAACTGCAAGAAATGCTGAACCTGTTTGAGATCCCATTGGCTTGGTCTGAATAATTACAACGTTGTAGTTACAGCCTGTTTGCTTCAAAAGAAATCTCTAACATAGACCTCAAGGACAATTTATGAGGACACAGCTGAAAAAGCCACTGTCTGAAAGATAATTACTTGGTAATTAATGGTAGCCTTCATAAATCAGAAATTGTTTCAGACATTTAAAAGTGGAAGTGGTACATGTAGACTTTAACGTTTTAAAGGCAGATCATGTAATAAGCACTTAGTGTATTTTGAGTGTTGGTAAAGCAATCTCAATGTTTGCTGAACTCAAGTGCTGTTTAAGTTCAATGAGTTCTCATTTGCTTTGTACTTGCAATGCTTTGGTGTAATGCAGTAGCTGAAATTTCTCAGTTGGCAGAGTTTTGCATAAAGTCTGAGGTGGAACTCCTAGGAAAGCAGGTTGGACTTCCATTTAGAGATCATCTATGGACAATAATTTCTTAGAGTTTCCTGTGTAGGTGCCTGTTCATACAAAAAAAAAAAAAACCTTTTTCTGCTTCTGTTGAGGTGTGACCGGGATTAAAAAACAAACAAACAAAAAATGTCCAGCTTTACTATCATATTTTTTTCCTTTTTTTAAATCCACAAGAAAAAATTCCAATAGCCTTTGAGAGATACAAACACTACCACGAAGTAGCTTCAGATTGTTCCTTCTGTGCTTCTCAAGAGACCTCCTCCACAGTGTCCAGGACATTCATTACAGCCTACGAAGGGGGAGGGAGCACTGAAATTCCTGCAGTTGTTCCAGGAGATTGCTCATCTGAACTGAATGAGCCTGTAAGTCTAGAAAATTTACCTTATCCCAGCCATTGCTTAAAATATTTTAAAAATACTTTTCCTTAAAATAAATGCAAGATGAGAAACACAGAAATACTTGCAGGTCTTTGAGAGTATTTCACAATCCCAGATCTGTTGACACAATGACATGTCCTGATTGATCTCAAAGCAGTCAGTATATGCCACTGGTTAAACAAAGGGTTGGCTTCTCCTTGCACCTAATTGTGTGTAAATGTTGACTACCATCAAAGTGTCCTTGCCTGCCATCCATCCCTTCCCTGGCTGTAAAAAAACCTATCATTTCCCAGCACTGGAGCCAATAATCTTGGAACACCAGACTGGTAAGCATCTGCAAAATGGTTGGGCAGAAGAGGAATGTTTTGGCTGGGAGAAGGGGGGGGTCGATCAGTTGGTCTTCTGGTGAGGCTTATCTGCACCACTCTCAGTTCACAAGTGATTTGTGACCTACAGGGGTTTGAGTCTGTGGAAGTGGGAAATAAACGTCAAGGAAGATAAATCCATGTGCATGTGTGTTCAAGTATGTAAGTGTTCATGTGAAACTGAAGAATTCTCAAAATTTAGTGGACGAATGTAAATGAGTCCACCAATGATTCTTTGAGGAAGAAAACAAAGGTGAAAGCTTCCATCTAGTAGATGGGAAGCAAGTAAATGTTCAGAAAGCCCTTGTATTAGGGGATTAGGTTTGTCCTTTTTATGCACAGACCTGGCATAATGTTATCAACTTTGTTGTATCAAAAAGTCCTCTGTCTTGGAGTTGACTGTTTCCAAGGTCACTGTAGTGATTTCCAGTAATCTTTTTTTGGACCTAAAGGTGTTCAGAGTCACAGCATTATCTTAACTGCCTTTTCAAGCAGTTAAACATAAGGTAGTTGTCTTTATGCCTTTCTTACTTTTACTCATTGATGGGGTGGTCGTTTAAAGATTAAATTGGAGTTTGTTCAGCCAGAACAGTAACATTGTCATCAGGTTAGGTCTGTGTCTTTCTTTTTGTGTAGCAGACAGTTGGAATTAATTAAGCCCATGAACAGTGGAGTGCTGCCTGAACTGGCTCTGTGGCAATACTTGATTGGGTCACTCTCTTGTCTAAAATCTTATTCTAGGATTAAGTGCATGAATCACCTGTTCTGTTTGGAGGACATTGGGGAACTTGCCTGTGGTTACAAATTCTTGGGTTTTGGGGGTTCTTTTGGTGAGTAGGTGTCTCTGGCTTTAAAAAAGATTTAATAAAGGGGAACTTAAGAGAAGTTGGAACTGGCCTTTTAGTGAATTCCCATCCATCTCTCCATAGAGAGTGTTGAAATAGATAGGGATTGTGTAGCTGTGTAGTATTTTATGGCCAGCAAAAGATGAGTGCACAGCAGCCTGAGCAAGGTTTTTGACACATGGCTTACCTGCGTGCTGCCTCTGTTTTCATACTCTGAACTGATTGAAGAGCTTATTTTAAAATTTAATAGTCAGCTACAGCTTTAATTAAGACCTTACCTCATTTTGGATTTAGTATGTTGAAAGGAAGGATTGAAGAGCATTTACCATCTTGTGTTTCATTCTGTATGGTTTTACACAGCATGGGTTGCCAGCAGTTGCTTCAACCTTGAGGAGCACCAGGAAGACATGTGGTAAGTCTCAACTTAGCCCCAGCCCAAACATAATGATCAGTAATCAAAGACATCTGAAAATAAATTGTAAGAGTTTTACTTCCTCTGCTCTTCTCCTTTTTATTTTTTTCCTCCTGGGCATCTCTTTTTATAGGGATAAATGGCTTTGCACACAACTGTGTATTGCTAGGGGTAATTAGGTTATGGATTTCTTGTTTGCACCTGCAGACTAAGAGCTCTGACCTCTAATCAACCTCTGTGTGAAGTGTAAATATTACTGGCCTAAAATTTGCCCTACAGGATTGAGAACTGAGTGTGCAAGTCTGGCTCAAATAGTTTTTCCATTATGAAATTATTTAAGGATATTTGATAAGATATGAATGAGCCTGGCTCATGCAGGTTGATAAAAGAAATATGTCAGCCAGATGCTGTCATAATGTAAGCCTGCATCACAGTTATTAAGGATTAATCACTGCTAATTAACTAGAGGTTGGTGGGTTTTTTTCTATCCCAGCATTCCCACAGGCATCTGACAACTTCATTGATGAGCTGCCTCCACCAATCCCAGAGCTGCTGGATGAAATTGGTAAGAGGCACTTCACCCAGAATGGTCTGAGCCTTGCCAGCTGTGTTCAGTCAGGATTGCTCCCAAATCATTCACCATTAAAATACACAAGAGCTTCCAAATTAGTTGCAGTCAGGTCAATGATTAGGAAGTTAGGCATCAACAGCCTAAATAACTGGCAGTTAGTCCTTGAAGTTTCTGCATTTCATGTAATGGTTAGTTGCTGCTGCTGACAGCAGCTGGACTATTGAGTGCAGATGGAATTTAACACTGGGATGAATTTTGCATAGATTGAATGTTTCCAAGGTGTCCTGGAGCAATGTGTGGTCTCTGTTAAAACAAACTTAAACCAGACAGCTACACCCCTCAGGTATTTTTGCATAGCTTTGTCTCAGTGATTTATGTTTCTTTGTGTGGTCACTTACATCTTCAGACAGAACATGGAGTAAAAACTCTGCATTGTTTTTACTGGTGTGTGTCACAGAGGAATTTGCTTTGGTTATTCATCTATAAGCTCTTCCTAAACTAACACCAGAGATTGGGATAATGAAATGTGTGTAGGTCCTGTGCTCTTCCAGCAAGGAGGCACAGACAGAGTCTAATCTTTTTACTTCCTCCTTTATCAAAGAAGGACCTGTGGAGACTGATCCAGTGAATAAATGATGGTTGGAGACAATTCGTAGGATTAACATAGGAAGTAATTATAGATTATTAAAGGTTTTCATCCAGATTTGGATGGATAAGGTAATATGGTACTTTAGATTGTATAGGGTCGATTTAGAAAGAGTATCTAGATCAATAAAGAAATACTCTGTTTTTACCAGAATATATAAAGCAGCAAGATTCCATTGCTCAAGACTTTAAAGAGGAGGGATTGCACGGCTGTGGAGAGCAAGTAAATGGTTAGTTAATAATAGTCTTAACAGAGAGATTATAAATAGAAAATTACTTTTGCATTGCTGCAGAATTACTCTGAAAGCTTGTCACTGTACGTTCAGCTGTATGAGAAACTTCAGGGTTTAGCTTTTCTTGGTATTGAAACTTGAGAGGATTCTTCCTTTCTTGGTAAGGCTGTATGCAGTGTTCTCACAGAGAGAACCCCCTGCACCTGCCTTTGCACTTTCTGTTGTGTGTTCATTCTCTAAGGTCTGTGGCAGTATAGCATGGAAGGATTGCAGGCCTCAACTATCAGAATGAATCTTCTACTTCTCTTATGCCACTGTAACGTTTGCTGTGTTCAAACACAACTGAGAAAACCCACAAAAGTGCACATGGTGGGCAGCTGGTGTGAAACAGAGCTGAAGGCTCCATCCCGGGAGGGTGGTTGTGTTGAGAAAATGGCCAGTGCACACTAAGTGCCTGTGTTTCTTGTTCACCACAGTGAAATAGTGCCTCTGATCTCACAGTGTAAGAGAACAGCATCCGCTGGGGTGATGATATTTCCTGTTCTGCTGCAGAGATACCAAAGATAGCAGTAGTGAATCTCTGCTTCTGAAACTGCAAATAGTAATAAGTGGGAATGATTTTTAGATGTACAGCAAGTAATGTCAGAGGAGCAAAAAACCTAAACCTTTATAGGCTCTGCATTTTTTTCCAATGAGTCAGAATCTGAAGAGTGGTTTAAAAAAAAGAAAAAGGCAGAGCATAAGTTATTCTGTAAAAAGCTAAACAGCATAGTCACTTGAGAAGGATGCTGGCACTTGTTTGTGTTATCCTACAGCTTTGTTAGATCTTTTCCCAGCGGACAGAAGCTACTGTGACTTTATTCACAGGAGTATCTTGTTTTTAGGTGATGAGGAATGCAGCAGCCTGTAGTGCTTGCTGTTCAATCACGGTGGTTTTGTTGTATTTGCATAAAGTACAGCTATTTCAGACTCCATTTTTGTGACAGCCTACTGCTTCCTGCTTATCATAGCTTAGCAGAAGGTGGCTGAATATATTCACATGCTGTAGGGAACAGAACTCACTGAGATAAGTCCTGGGAGGGGGGTATGGCTGGATTTTGCTAAGTAGGGTAACAAAGCTAACATCCACAGGTTCTCTTTTGATTTTTCTCCCGTATCTGGGATTGTAAGGGGAAAGATTAAAGATTAATTTCCACATGCATCTTTCATTTTAGCATGAAGCAAAACGTTCAGTCCTGTGAATCTGAAAATGAGTTACAGTAAAATATTGATCTAAGTCTTGCTACTGGCCACCTTTGACTGTAGATAATGTGAATTTGCTTAACTGGGAGAAAATCAGATGAGTGAGGAAAGGGTAACTGAGAAGTGGACAGCTGGAAGTTTCCCAAGTGCAGTAAATAAAATCACATTTTCATTTCTTTATCATCTTCCTCTGTAGCTTTGATATTAAAATCTTTCTGTTTATGTGAATAGTTCTGGATCAAATGAAAATGGAAGACAGAGAGTCAAAAACAGAATCTCAGAGAAATGAGAAGAGAAATCATAGTTTATGGATTGAGTCATTTAATCTAGCAGAGGAAACAGAAAGGTATGATAAAAGGGCAATAAGGCATGTTTGGTTTTGAGTTACAAAGATTTAGAATAATGATTCCTATATATGTTACCAGATTCAGTGCTTAAAATAAGCCAACTTTTTAAAGAACTTTTGATAATTATGACTGTTCTCTTTTTAAATGTGTAGTATTACATTTTACAGCATCTGTTTTAATCTTTTATTCAACAGGGCTCACTCTACTCTTGATGATGTTTTAGACAGGATGCTCCATGCAGTTCCTGGAGACGAGATCCAAGAACAACCTCAGGGACACACTCTTGGGTTAGCTGATAATTGTTGCTTTGTCCATAAATTCATTTTGTTTATGTTTTGTGTACAGACCTATGCAGGATTTTTCAGAGAATGGGCTGTCACTCCTTAGAGAGTAATGTGTCAGGAAACTTGCCTGGAGACATCCATCTGAGCTCTCCATACTTAATTCAGAGGGAAAAAAATGTTTTGTTAATATGATTTCCTGTAGGTGGAAAGCAAATAGTGGGCTTGGAAGGCAGAGCATAGTTTTCACAGAAATCAGAGATAATTGAACAGAATGGTGGGGTTTTGAGATAGAGAAGAATGTACTTTGAGAGAACAGAATAATGAAAGATTTTTGGAAAAGACTTTAAAGAAGAGTTTGGGAAGATGGTTATACTGTCATGGCAATGACAAAAGTCACATATATGTATATATCACTTTAAGGAAAATATTCATAGACCAAGTTACTTTTTTTCTCTTAGAACTGAAGATCAGAGCCTACTAACTGAACAACTCCACAGTAAATGCCAGTGAGTAGTCGTAAGTCATTCCTAACATAGATCTTATTAAGGAACACAAGATATTCCTGTGTTTGGCATCAGGATTATTTTAATTGAACACAGAAGGCAAATGTCATGATAACCAGGAGGGTGTTGCTGACAGGGCAGACCCACATTCCTGTAAACGGCTCAATCCAAACCCCATTCACACTTGTAGTTAGACTCCTTTCCTTTGTGCTGTTGTGTATGGAATCGTTTGAGTCCCTGTGTAGTCTTGGAGGGGAGAGGCCAGTTGTCTGGGGGCTGGAGCAGGCAGATGTCCATTATAGGTAAGGGTGAAAACAAAAAGGCATCTGGTAACTCCAGAGGCTTCTGATTGAGTGCTCTGTATTCATCCTCTCTAAAAGAAAACACAAAAGATTGTGTCGGTACACAAAACTCTGTCATTCAAGGGCTGCAGGTCTGCAAGATGCAGAAGAAGGTGGAAGGAAGAAGGGAGTGGAGGAAGGAGGAGCCAGGGCCGGAGGCAGAGCGCCGGAGAGCTGTGCAGGGAGCTCAGCAGGTCCTCTTCGACTGCAGAGCCACGGGATGCATGCTGGGCAGTATCACATTGGTGACAGCACTGAATTTGTCAAGCTTCCACAGGCTGGGGCTTTTCTACTTCTCTTGATTTCCCCCATCTGGGTGCTGTTTCTACCCTGTGCTTTTAAAGGAGAGCAAGCTGCTGCAGACTTAAACTCTGCAGAGACACTTGAAAATTTTCTGATTTGGGGGACAGTTAAGCCTGAAGGCATCATGGAGCATTGGCTGGAGTTGCAGAGTGTCTGTCACAGTGAGAGTGTGGTTTCCTCCACTAACTGGGAGGCACTGGCAGGCAGCTGGTAGTTCAGTGTCCTGGTGTGTGCTCAGCCTCTCTGACTTAGGCACCTACATACGCCGTGAGGACTCTGAGTACTACTGGTATGGTTTGGTCTGTACCTGGGATGTCTGTGCTGCTGCTGTCTAGTCCCTTAAACATCTGTTTCAGGCTCATCTCCCCTGGCTTTCCTTTAATAGAAATGAGAAGTAAGGAGGAAGACACAAGATAAAATAAATGTTTGTTCTGTGAGTCCAAATCTCCATTAGGAGCTCTCAAAGCTGACTGGTATTGTACAGCTAAAGTAACAGGTTCCCATTTTCAGCATTTCTCAAAGATGTTTCTGGTTACAGGCAGAGGGCTGACATACTTGCATTAAGTTAATGGGCATTTAGTGCCAAGCAAAAAATGGGACAGAACTGGTGTTTTGTCTGGAAAGAAAAAGGTGGTAGCCCTTCATTTTCAGAGAGAATGATTTTTTCAGTGTGTAGCCCAGAGTGACCTAAAGGAGACTGATGTTCAGTGTTGTGGGCATTTCACACTGGTACAGCACACAGCTCTTTGGCTGCCAGTTAGGCACCCAAAGGTTGAAATGTCTCAAGTCACCAGTTACTTTTTGAAATCTCGATGGTAATTTTTAAACGTAGAGATCTGGAGGTAGCATCATTTTGCTTGTTATTTGCAGAGCGTGAGCCTGTGTGACCCTATTTTCTGTCAGAATTCTGGAAGAACTAAACTGGTAGGGACTGGCCTTCAGGTTTTGAAGACAGCCTGATTTCTGATCACAAAGAGGGTTCTGTGTGGGAACCCACAGCAACAGAGTTGGGGCTGGTTTCTGAGCACAAGTGCAGCTTGGTGCTCCTAGCAGAGGGATCTGCAGCATGCTGCCCTGTGCTGATGAAGCCAGAGCTTTCTCTGGGCAGTGCTGTGTGGCTGTGTGTGACCTCCTTGGTTCTGAGCTGCATTTCCATGGCTTTTTAGGCACACGTCCTGAGGATCAGAAACCCCACTTCCAGAGCCTGCTGTCTGCATCTTCACCCTTCAGGTGAGCTCTCTGGGGTGACACTGCTGCTGGTAGAAACTGCAGCCTCTGGCTGCATGAGACAGCTTCTTGATTTCCACACTGAGGAGGTGGAAGGGGCACTATGAGATCCCATTCCCTTCAGCTTGTAGCTTGATATAAGAAAAAACCAACCATGTCACTTTTTTTTTCTTACAGGATAATAGTTTTGGACCAGAGCTCTCCTGAATGATTAAAATGGACAGTGGCTAAGTTCTAATGTATCACCTGCTTCCTGCTTCTTTTGGGTGTACAGCCTGTGAACTGCCAGCCTTTTGGCCACAGAAACAAGTGTAAAGCTCTGACTTCCTTCAGCTGCAGCAGCAAGAGCAGAGAATCTAATGCTGTGCTGTGCCGCAATACAGTTTGTGCTGGATTTAGGCCATCGTTACACATAAAGGCAGCATCAGTAATGTCACAGAACTGAACTGTTTCCTGCATGGAACATCCTTATGGGTTATTTTCTGCACAGGACGCTTTCATAAGCAAAATAATTTCTTGCTCTGTTGCTTTGTGTGGTTTCACTGTTGCAGACAAAATGTTTGTGATTCTGTCGACTCCTGCTGCTGCTCGGGCACTGAAATGTTTCCACGCTGGAGTGTGGAGCACTGTTAGAACCCATCTACTGGATGTTTTTTCCTTGCTCATTAAATTTAACAAGGTAATTTCTTGTTTTCTCTTTTCTTAGTGCTTTTGTGATCTAGTGTTGAACTGATTTGACTGATTAAGGGGATTAATTGCTGTGTAAAAAGCTAATGAGAAAAAGGCAGTGTTCTCCAGAGACTGCAAGTGCAGCAATACGTTCCCTGCCAGCATTGGACAAGAATATGGGAAAGAAAATCTGGTTAGTTGTACAGAGATACCTGTTGGTGTTCAGTTAAACCACGCTTCTGTTAGGCCTCATGTCCCTGGATGTAACTGAGCTTTGGATCAGGATGTTTGATGGGCACAGCAACTCCATATGTAACTGTTCCTGTGAGAAATATTGTTCAGGTGCAGGAGGTGTGAAGATTGTCCCGTGTCCCTTTCCACCAGACACTGGGGAATGCTGCCTGTCTGTAACTGTGAGTTAATTTGGTTTAACAATGCTAATAAAAGTTTCCAAGGTTACTGTGCTGCCATGTGGTTCTTTTTCTGGTTTCTAGGTTCTTTTGAGGGGTTCTTTTTTTGGTTGTTTTTTTTTTTTTACTTGTTATTAATGATGTTTCCCATCCTCAGACTATGTATTTATACAAGTAGACAGAGCTACTCCAGGAAAGGTGCTGCAGACTTGGGGAGCATTCTTCAGAAGAGATAAAGAAAACAAAAATCTTCTCCCCACTTAATTGTGTTGTGGTAGTGTAGACACACCTTGGCTTCTTGGATTTCTTTTTCCATTTTATCTGTCAGACCAAATGGTGGGCAGGCTGTGAACCATTTCCCTATCTTCTTTTAATCTTAATGGAGAGAAATTTTATTTCTGTTGGCAGAGAGCCTTTCAGGTAGCCCTGTGGCCTGTCTGCTCTCCTTATCGAGGCCAGAACACAGTGGTCAGAGGTGGCAGTTTTTCAGCAGCTTGTACTTTTCCAGATTTAGTTTTAGCATGAATGTAAATCATTCTGATAACATAAAAGGTGGACACAAAAACTGTAATTAACAAGAACAATTAAACGAGGACCAGTGAAAGACAGCAGAGAAGATCAGAGGGGGCCCATGTAATGCTGCTTTTCAGCTTCCCAGAGAATGAAAGGCCAATTAATTAAATTAAAACGGTGATACTGAGCTGTTCTAATTCCTCTCTGAGCTGCTTGGGTGAGCCACCAGAGGGAGGTGGAGGGATGGGGTGAGGCTGGAGGGGGGGACCCAGCGCTGCCCGGGGGGGCTGTGTTTCCCTGGAGGCCCTGGCAGGACCCTGCAGTAAGTTTGAGCTAAGATGAGTGAGAAGAAAAACAAATGTTTATTCTCTGAGCAACTGCATTTCAGCTCCTATGTGCATGTCATCTGCCTGCTCTTGGCTTGGGGGATTTTTGTTTTACTGTTGATTTGGAGCAGAGAATCTCAGCTAGAGTGAAACCCCTCTGTCTTCAGATCTCATCAGCTCTGGTGCCAGTCCAAATTGCCTTTCTGGCTGCCTGTCACCAGGCCGTGGACTGTGTGCTAGCAAGGCAATTTACTGAGGTGATGAGCAACTTGGAGCATCGCTTCCCTCTGACTCCTCCATGGGTTTGCTGCCCCTGCAGAAGCTGTGGGAGGAGGAGAGCAGCAAGGCATGTGTGGGGAGCGTCCCTGTGGCCGATGCGTGATAGAAACAAAACTGCAGAGGGAAGGGTGAACCTTTGAATGGTGTGACTGTGGATCGGGCTTGTTTTGAAAGCAATTTAAGTGTTCAGAATCAAAATTTGAAAGACAATTAACTATGAAGGCAAAGAAACCTCTCGTAGCATTTTTTAAAGAACAAGGGATTTAATCAAACAGTCTCGGGGGGCTGCTGTCAGCGGTGTTACCTAAACCTGGTGCTTCAGAGCCTTCTCCAAGGCTCCTAAATCACATAAACTGCATTGCAGCCCAGAAGTGTAGCTGTAGCTGGTGTAGATAAACGTGTCCCGGCCATTTGGGCACCAGTGGCTCTGCTGTGCCTTGTCCTCAGGGCCCCCAGGGCCTCTTACAACCTGGTTTTTCACCTTTGCTGGGAAATCAGTGGATTTTAGACCTCTCATTTTGCCTTTAATATAAATAAAATGTGTAACTTTGCATCTGAGCTGTGTGTTTTGCTTGCCATCCGTTACTTGATGATACTAGAAGTCTTTTCCAACTTCAGTGATTCTGTGATTCTCTGTGTGGCACTTGCCACAGGAAAAGTGTCGCAGGTAGTAGTGGGAGGTGAAAGGTTTTCTGTGGAACCTGCCATCAGCTGATAAAACAGATGCATGTGAAATTGTCAGTGGTCATTAATGTTTATTAACACAGCCTGCACTTACACACACGGGCTGGATTGGGGCCAGTTTCACAACCTGACCTCAGACTTCACAGCGAGATGGAGCACTGAAGTAGGACTCGGTCTGTCCAGGGGTGCTGAACGTGCAGCTCTGGCCTACAGGCTGCTCTGGAGCTGGCCCCAGAGCCAGACCGTGTCCAGCCTGGCTCAGGGGCTGAACAGGAGCTTGGGATGCTTTGCACTGAGGAAAAATCACTTGTTTTCCTTGCTCTGAAAAGACTCCTGATTCCCTGAGGTGAGGGGCAGGAGGGGAGGGGTGTTCCCTCAGGAGAGCAAAACAGAAGTTATTTAAGGGGAGCAGCTACAGCACCAGGCCCTGCCCTGTGCCCGTGGGCAAGGCTGGGTGGCACAGACCCTGGAGCAGGCAGGGTCTGGCAGCAGTTACACAGGGGCAGATGGTGTCACCTTATTCCTCAGCCCGTCTGCGCGGGGGCCGGGGGCTCCCGGGGCAGTTTCTCCCATCCCGCAGGGGTGGTGACCACAGCACACCATCTTCAGCAGGCAGCCCTGAAACTGGGCAGGGAGAACACTGGTTACAGGTCGTGGCAGAAAGCTGATGTCCAGCTCAAGATCTGGTGGCAGAGGCTGAGGGCTGGATGCTTGTTCTGTTTTGGATGAGATCTGTATTAGTTCCTAGCCTAACTCTTTGCAGATTCTGGCAGCTTATTAACAATAAACGTTTCATTCCGTTTGTTTTGTGTGTTGAGTGAGAGGTTTGTGATCTAAAATTAAGTTGCTTGACCCCATAAAATCATGGAAGCAGAAAATGAGCTTTTGTTCGGGCTCAGAGGCTTCTCCCTCCCTTTCCATTTTATTCCCCTAAACCCTGCCAAACACAGCAACTCCCGCATCAAGCCTGCTTGTACTCTTCCAGACAGGATAGATGTTTCCTCTACATTTTATGAGGCCATTAAGTTGTTCTCCAGAAGCCCCAGTGATGCTGAGGCTTCATTAACTCATGGCTTTCCCTCACCTGTTTGTTCATGAAGACGTAGATGATTGGATTGTAAACCGTGGCGGTCTTGGAGAAGTAGGAGGGCAGGGAGGCGAGAGCCGGCTGGATGACGATGTCCTTGTTGGTGGCCACCACGAGGGCAAAGGTGGTGTAGGGCAGCCAGCAGATGAGGAAGGCCACCACCATGGTGATCACCATGCGCGTCACCTCCCGCTCCGCCTGCTGCGTGGTGTCCGACTCCTGCTGCTGTGCCGCGGCCTGCACCGCGTGTTGGAGAGGGAGAGACTCATGTTAACAACCTCCAACAGCTCTTCCATCCCTTAGATCACCCCACGTCAGCGCCAGGAGATGGCAGCTCCATCAGCTGTCACAAGAACCTGCCACGAGGCTCTTTGTCCCAGTGGAAATGAGCCTCACCAGGAGCCTTGTGAGTGGAAGACCATTCACTCAGCCACACTCGCCGCACTCACCCATCGCAGGGTCATCAGCAGGTTGGTGTAGGAGAAGAGAATCAGGCTGAGGGGCATCACGAAGCAGGTAACAAACAAGGCCAGGATGTAGCTGTTGTTGTTGCTGCCACCAGTGTACCAGTTGGGCCCACAAGAGGTTCTCAGACCTGGAACAATTAAGTTCAGTTAAATTCAATTCAATAAAATGATGCATGTGTGCAAAAGGCTACAGCATGTCATGCAGTGGGTCACTTCTGAAGAACAACCTCTGAGAGAGGATTTCTGACTAAGCAAGCAAGGAGGTGTTGGTGTTTGTGGTTAGGACAAGGGGTGATGGTTTTAAACTAAGACAGTGGATCAAATTTGCACTCACTGCAGGGGTTGGGCTAGAAACAATATGCGAGCAGATGATGCTGTGGAGTCTGAAGCACATCTCCCCTACCTTCAGGCACGTAGCTGCTCCAGCCCATGAGCGGTGGGGTTGTCCAGAGCAGTGACCAGGTCCAGGTGAAGGCGCAGCCGCTGACGGCGTGCCGGTGCTTGAGCCGAAAGTCTCCCAGGGGCCTGCAGACCACAACGTACCTCTCGAAGGCCAGGATGGCCAGGGACCACAGCCCCACGATGCCTGTGGAGAGGAGGCTCTGGGGCTTAGGAACAGGCTCTCACCTGCTCTGCTGCCCACACTGGGATGTGGCAGATGATGAGTAAGAGCCGTTGAAGTAGATCTTGTTGCAACAAGAAGTCAGATGGTTTTATGGCAGGGATAGCTGCAAGGATATTTGGCCCTTAAAACTGAGGTTTAGAATTGGGTGTCTGTGACACATCGTGGGTTTGACCACAGTTTCTCCACTAGAGTGTCCTCAACAGGTTTTGTGCAGTTTCACATTTCGGGAGCACACAAACCATCCATGTGCTGACAGAGCAGCCAGCACCCATGAAGAGCATGGGTGCCTAGGTGACATTTCCCACCTTATGAAGACCAAGACAGAATGTGTGGTGACCTGGCACAGCCAACCATCTACTTGACCCTTCCCTGCCCTGAAGAACAGCTGAAGAAACACAAGTTCTACATCATGCATGAAAGCACTGCCTTTAGCAGAGGCAGCAAGCTGCTGGAACGTAGCCCAAAGCTTCTCTGCTGAACACAACAGCACCAAAGAACGAGACGGGTCTCATGGCTCGTGCCCTTACCTGTCAGGGAGACCATGAATCCCTCCAGCTCACACATGCGCTTGCCGAACACGAAGAAGCCGTTGATGTTGTTGGAGAAGCTGACGGAGCTGCCGCAGAGCGTCACCAGCAGGTCGGCCACGGCCAGGTTCACCAGGATGTAGTTCAGGGGAGAACGCAGCTTCCTGTGCCTGATGGAAACCAGGATGACCAAGCCGTTCACCACCGAGGCCGACACCACGACGACGCCCATCAGCACGGCCACCGACAGGTACACGCCCCGCGGGGCCTGGTGGGGCCACTGGGGGCCATCGAAGGGCCCCGGGGTGCTGTTAGCTGGGGGATCCTGTGAGCTGTTGGAGGCGTCCATCCGCCTTCTGCTGCAGCCCCAGCACGGGGCCGAGCTGAGGCAGGTGACCCTCCCCAAAAGCCAAGCCTCTTTTATACCACGGGAGGGCCCAAGGCCCCAGAGGAGCTTTGCATTAAAACACCTTAAGCTTTTTCTTTAATCTGAAGGGTTTGTGTCCTTCCCCCCCTGCCCTTTTTTCCAATCAGCTCTTTATTCCGGAGGGGATAAAGAGTGACTGGAAAAAAAAAAGTAATCTGACGACTGAATGGTGCATCATTTAATTGAGTAAATAGGTTTGGGTGGTTGTTTTTCCTTGTGCTTCCCAGCTGCCTTCCCCATGTGTATGAACAGATTTGAATACTAAATATAATTAATGGATAGAATGCTGCCTATAGCTCTACATAATACAATATATACTACCTATATGATACATAGGGTACATACACAACATGTACTGTATACTTAATCTATTAAAATATTTTATACCATACATATGCATATTGTTACACAAAAGTAATACATAAATATCTACAAAGTTCATATAACATATTTTTATTACATATTATAAAGAATGCATGTATATATACATGCTTTCATATGGCATGCCTTTAAATATCTTTAAGCAGCCATATCTAATATACAGTCCTATATATTTATATATGTAATATTAGCTAGATAATAATACATTTTATATAGTATAAATTGTACATATATAACCACATAGTGATGTAAAGATGTATATGTTTACATACACAAGCATAAATATATAAGAATGCATGTATAGGTTAAAATATTTATTCTATAGAGGAAAGATTTAAAAATTATATTCCACGTAAGTACAAAGATAATATTTACTGCAATGCCTGAATGTGTTTATCTAGTTCACAGACTCACTGTGGTTGGAAAGGACCTTTAAGGGCCAGTCATTGTCTAAATCTACCAGGGCACTTCTACACCATGTCCCTGAGCACCCTAGAGTGACAGCTTTTAAATACCTCCAGGGGTGGTGATTCAGCCACGTCCCTGGGCAGCCTGTTCCAGCCCTTGATCACCCTTTCCATG
>NW_008610357.1:0-323 GCF_000691845.1 Merops nubicus | reverse complement strand
TTAATTCTTGTTTGAAATTGTTACAGTAGACTTGTCTTTTGTACATCTCTTAGTGTTAATTTGTAATAGCATAACCTGCATGCTAGTTCAACTTGCACATAGGTCAAACTCTTCCTCTCCTACCCACAGAAACTTCCTCCCTTGGTGCTTGCAAGCGTTCGTGGCAAAATTTTCACATTTGGCTCCTATAGACTGGGCGTGCACACAAAAGGTAGAACTTTGGTGGCCTGTGCTCTAGACCATAGTTGTGATGTTTGAAAGTGCCTTCCCACAAAACAGGAGGCATGGGCTCTCTCTGCAGGGGCTGATATAGATGCCGTTTG
>NW_008610356.1:8304-9584 GCF_000691845.1 Merops nubicus | reverse complement strand
TCTATGATTCTATGGATGCTGCAAGGGAATGTGTAAAATCCCAGCTGGATGCCTTGTACCTTAAGGCAGAGAAGGAACCAAATGGTTTCCTCAAACTGTCAAGGATGGGATCTTGGCTACACTGCTAAAATTGTCCCCTTGGGTCTTGCCGTGCTCCTCAGCTCACTGCCCACTCCTTTTGAAGACCAGTAGAACCAGTGTCCAGACTGGTGGAGCAGTGGGAGCTTCCTCAGAGAACAGGCCTCAGGAGGGACCCTGAGCAGTGTTCCCCAAACAGGGAGTGATCTGAGGGCACTTCTGCTCACTGTCCCCAACTCCAGAATCACAGAGTCCCTTAGCTTAGGAAAGACCTTTAAGAACAAGTCCAACCACCCCCCAGCACTGCCAGGTCCCCACTGCCCCGTGTCCCTCACACCACATCTCCACGGCTTGGAAACCCCTCCAGGGGTGGGGACTCCACCACTGCCCTGGGCAGCCTGGCACAGCCCTGGGCAACCCTCCAGGGCAAGAAATTGTTCCTCAGCTCCAATCTCAACCTCCCCTGGGGCAACTTGAGGCCGTTTCCTCTTGTCCTGTCCCTTGTTCCTTGGGAGCAGAGCCCGACCCCCCCCTGGCTCCAGGCTCCTGTCAGGAGCTGTGCAGAGCCAGAAGGGCTCCCCTGAGCCTCCTTTGCTCCAGGCTCAGCACCCCCAGCTCCCTCAGCTGCTCCTCCCCACACTTGGGCTCTAGACCCTTCCCCAGCAGCTCCGTTGCCCTGCTCTGGCCACGCTCCAGCCCCTCAAGGTCCTTCTTGGAGGGAGGGGCCCAAAACTGACCCCAGGATTCGAGGGGCAGCCTCCCCAGTGCTGAGTCCAGGGGGACCTTCACTGCCCTAGTCCTGGTAGGTCCCTAGAGATGAGAAGTTCCTCATTATGAACCTACTGTATTATTTAGAATCTTCTCCTGTTTATTTTTAGTCTTCTGTAGAAGCTCGTAGGAGCCAGGCCGTACTTCTGGCTGGTGTCACAAACTAAACCTGAGTAGCACCAGGGTCCATCCATTTCCCCCCCCCCTGCAGGTGAAGCTGAGGTGAGCCCCTGGCAGCACCTTCACAGGACACAGGGCTCTCCAAGCACCTCTCCCAGCCCACGCAGGGACTTTGTTCCTGTCAGCTGCTCTCAGAGTGTCTGGTCACGTTGCCAAGGGAAATTGCTGAGAGAATTGGGCTGGGGCAGCCTGGAGAAGGCTCTGGGGAGACCTGCTGGGGGCTGCCAGGGGCCTGCCAGAAAGCTGGGGGGGGA
>NW_008610356.1:5543-8120 GCF_000691845.1 Merops nubicus | reverse complement strand
CACCCTGCTCTAGCTGCAGATGTCCCTGCTCCCTGCAGGGGGGTTGGACCAGATGACCTTGAAAGGTCCCTTCCCACCCAAACCACTCTGTGATCCTAGAAAACACCATTTCATGCTTGGTTTTTTTCCCCTGGTGTCCTGCAGGTGTCAAAAGCCTCAGCAGACCTCATGCTCTACTGCGAAGAACACGCCAAGAAGGACCCCTTGCTGATGGGCATACCTGCTTCTGAGAACCCTTTCAAGGACAAGAAGACCTGCATTGTGTTGTAGGAGAGCAGCAGCTCCTCCACAGGCTCCTCCAGAGCCGGGCGCCGGCGGGTGATGATAGCCAAAAATCCTCTGTAAGGTACCAGCTCTTCAGGGCCCCCGAGCAGCTGCTCTCCTCCCAGGCGTGTACACGAGCTCTTAAGCTTTCCTAAAGCATCTCTTCTCTATCTTCAGTAGGTTTCAGAGTGAATTAACTTCTTTCTTGGCCAAAGGACTGGGGACTGGCCCTGCCCCGTGGTGGGACCGACCCTCCCGGCTTCACTTTTTGTTACACAAACAAGACCAAAGGTGCCTGAGCTTTGCTGACAGAGCAGAAGCAAAGGGGTAGAAAACTCATTCCAATAACCTGTTTTGCCTTTTTTTGACTGTTAGATACACGGGGAGTGGGGGGTTGGCTGTGTCTGTAACGTGTGTTCGTGCACAGGCACATTACAAAGTGCTTTATCTGGTAAAAGCTGCCTTGGAAAATGGTCCCTGGTGGACCCCAGGGAGCTGCTGCTGCAGCCTTCGTGGAGAATATTGGAATCATGGAGGTTGGAAAAGACTTTTAAGATTATGGAGTCCAACCATCAGCATAACTCTACCAAGTCCACTGCTGACCCATGTCTCTCAGCACCACATCTCCACGGCTTGGAAACCCCTCCAGGGGTGGGGACTCCACCACTGCCCTGGGCAGCCTGGCACAGCCCTGGGCAACCCTCCAGGGCAAGAAATTGTTCCTCAGGGACAACTGAAACCTCCCCTGGGGCAACTTGAGGCCGTTTCCTCTTGTCCTGTCCCTTGGGAGCAGAGCCCGACCCCCCCCTGGCTCCAGGCTCCTGTCAGGCGCTGTGCAGAGCCAGAAGGTCTCCCCTGAGCCTCCTTTGCTCCAGGCTCAGCCCCCCCAGCTCCCTCAGCTGCTCCTCCCCACACTTGGGCTCTAGCCCCTTCCCCAGCAGCTCTGTTGCCCTTCTCTGGCCATGCTCCAGCCCCTTGATGTCTTCTCCTGACAGGGTCTTTTTCCACATGTAAAACCTAAAGCATCGTGGACTGGAGATCTGCAGATTCCTTTTCCTGCTTTTTAAGGGGAGTTTTAAAAGCAGAGTTTTCAGCTCTGAATTCTGCTGCTCTGCATTTTCTTCTCAAATTAAAAATCTATGTTAGGATTTAAGAGAAAAACCCCAAACCCTTGATTTTTAAAGGGGAAAAAATGCCAAATGACACCCAGGTTGTGGTCACTCGAGGGGCTTTCCATCAAATCCAGGGGGTTTATATACAACCATAATAAACAAGTCTTTCTCTTTTTGGGTGTATATGTGTGTATATACCTTTATATCAAATCTTCAATACTATATTTATACAAATCTTCCATATCAACAGAAAACTTGGAAGGGATTGGAAATAACCCTGACTTCTGCTGGCCACAAACGTTTCTCCAGAGCCAGTGGCTGAGGCTGAACCTTCAATACCTGCCAAGAGCTGTTGCTGTGATGATTTTTCCAGGATTTATTAACCCCTTGTAATTTCCTGGCTTTTCCTTGTCATTTCTCTATTCAATTCTAGACCAGCTCGTGATACAGATGGAGAAATCACAGCTTGGCTTAATGAGTTTCATTAATGAGCAGGTCAAAACTCAGCGTGCACGACTGGCAGAAGATTGTGCCACTCACTCCTTGCAAGTTGTTTTGAGAATTTGAGGGTTTTTCTAGTGACAACTCCAAGTGGAGATCCACACTCATCTTCCCTTGACTCTGTTTGTGTCGTTATAACTCATCTTGGCAAAAGTAATTAATTAACTTTGGCAATGCCAGAGATCTCTGGCCGTGCCCTGAAGCCCACGAGCCTCAGCGTGGGGAGGGTTGATAACCTCATGTGGTTGCCTCAAGCTTGTGTCCCCCCCAACATCTGCTGGCCCCCTAAAAATCTCTTTTTTTCTCTGATTTTTTTTTGGGGAAAGGTTTCCCAGCGTGGGGCTGTGGAGGGGCTGCTCCTGCCTGGCTTCTGCTCAGCCTTTTCTGCCCTCAAATAGAGCCTGCAGCTGGGACCTGCTGGAGATCCAGCTGTGGGCATTGGTTGGAGAGCCAGCTGTGGGGCTCTGGTTGTGATCCAGATGTGGGGTGTTGGTTGTGGTCCAGCTGTGGAGCTCTGGTTGTGATCCAGCTGTGGGGTGTTGGTTGTGATCCAGCTGTGGAGCACTGGTTGGTGATGCAGCCCTTGAGCACTGGTTGGTGATCCAGCTGTGGAGCTCTGGTTCTGATCCAGCTGTGGGGCACTGGTTGGAGAGCCAGCTTGGGGCTCTGTTTGGTGATCCAGCTGTGGGGCCCCGGTTTT
>NW_008610356.1:1918-5497 GCF_000691845.1 Merops nubicus | reverse complement strand
GCACTGGTTGGTGATCCAGCTGTGGAGCTCTGGTTCTGATCCAGCTGTGGGGCACTGATTCTGATCCAGCTGTGGCCCATGATTTGTGGTTCAGCTGTGGGCACTGGTTGGTGATCCAGCTGTGGAGCTCTGGTTCTGATCCAGCTGTGGGGCACTGATTCTGATCCAGCTGTGGCCCATGATTTGTGGTTCAGCTGTGGGCACTGGTTGGTGATCCAGCTGTGGAGCTCTGGTTCTGATCCAGCTGTGGGGCACTGATTCTGATCCAGCTGTGGCCCATGATTTGTGGTTCAGCTGTGGGCACTGGTTGGTGATCCAGCTGTGGAGCTCTGGTTCTGATCCAGCTGTGGGGCACTGATTCTGATCCAGCTGTGGCCCATGATTTGTGGTTCAGCTGTGGGCACTGGTTGGTGATCCAGCTGTGGAGCTCTGGTTCTGATCCAGCTGTGGGGCACTGATTCTGATCCAGCTGTGGCCCATGATTTGTGGTTCAGCTGTGGGCACTGGTTGGTGATCCAGCTGTGGAGCTCTGGTTCTGATCCAGCTGTGGGGCACTGATTCTGATCCAGCTGTGGCCCATGATTTGTGGTTCAGCTGTGGGTACTGGTTGGTGATCCAGCTGTGGAGCTCTGGTGGTGATCCAGCTGTGGGGCACTGATTCTGATCCAGCTGTGGCCCATGATTTGTGGTTCAGCTGTGGGCACTGGTTGGTGATCCAGCTGTGGAGCTCTGGTTCTGATCCAGCTGTGGGGCACTGATTCTGATCCAGCTGTGGCCCATGATTTGTGGTTCAGCTGTGGGCACTGGTTGGTGATCCAGCTGTGGAGCTCTGGTTCTGATCCAGCTGTGGGGCACTGGTTTTGAGCCAGCTGTGGGGCACTGGTTGTGATCCAGCCATGGAGCACCAGTTGGTGATGAAGCCATGGAGCACCAGTTGGTGATCCAACTGTGGGGCACCAATTTTGATCCAGCTGTGGCCCATGGGTTGTGATCCAGCTGTGGGGCACTGGTTGGTGATCCAGCTGTAGGACCCCATTTGGTGATCCAGCCCTTGAGCACTGGTTGGTGGCCCAGCTGTGGAGCACCATTTCCAATCCAGCTGTGGGCCCAGGGGTTGTGGTCCAGCTGGGGGGCACTGGTGGTGACCCAACCCTTGGACACTGGTTGGTGACCCAGCTGCAGGGTCCACCCTTGAGCTGGAGCACGGCCACCTCCTGTCACATCATGCCCAGAGGTGTCCTTACCTCTGTACTTATAGGAGGAGGCTTCTGAGATGTTCCTCAAACCCCTCAGTGTCTATCAAGCCAACGTTGAGCTCATCCCAGCCATGCCCATGGCTCTGTCCCAGCCCCATGAACTTTTTCCATGAAATTTTGACATCCAGGCAGGACAAGAATTATCCCACCACTTCTTCCACCCTTATTCAGACACTTGGAGATCCAAAGGGTTGGTGGTAGGTGGCCGGGTTCCCATGGGAGATTAAAAAACACCCTGACAAAACTCTTTTTTCAGGTCAATTTTAGAATATTGGAGCTCAGCAGCCAACCCCACACCACTCAACGACCTCCTTCTGATGGGGCTTCCTGCCTGGATTTTGGGTAACCTCTTTAATTTTGAGGGAGCTGCAGAAGCTCCCGAGGTTCCGTTTGAGCTTTGCCCTTGGGCTATAAATACCCCCCCTGAAAGAACAGGAATTGTAAAATTCGGGGGAAATACAAACTCTGCTGTGGTGGAATGAAAAAAAAAGGAGAAATGAGACTGTGTCTGCAGCTGCAGGGGAAGCCCAAGGAGGTGGCACGGGGCTGGGGCCCCTCTGGGATGGAGCTCGTGGAGCCAGGACCCCCCAGAATGGGAATTTATTCCTTTTTTCCTCCCTAAATTAAGCAGCCAGGTTGTTACCTGGGAGGTTCCTCTTTGTTCTGTAATCTGGCTCTTGAATCAGGGAATTGTTTAAGGGGGAAGAGGCTTTTAAAATCATTGAGTCCAACCATCACCCAGCACTGCCAGGTCCCCACTGCCCCGTGTCCCTCACCCCACATCTCCACGGCTTGGAAACCCCTCCAGGGGTGGGGACTCCACCACTGCCCTGGGCAGCCTGGCACAGCCCTGGGCAACCCTCCAGGGCAAGAAATTGTTCCTCAGCTCCAACCTCAACCTCCTCTGGGGCAACTTGAGGCCGTTTCCTCTTGTCCTGTCCCTTGTCCCTTGGGAGCAGAGCCCGCCCCCCCCCTGGCTCCAGGCTCCTGTCAGGAGCTGTGCAGAGCCAGAAGGTCTCCCCTGAGCCTCCTTTGCTCCAGGCTCAGCACCCCCAGCTCCCTCAGCTGCTCCTCCCCACGCTTGGGCTCTAGACCCTTCCCCAGCAGCTCCGTTGCCCTTCTCTGGCCACGCTCCAGCCCCTCAAGGTCCTTCTGGGAGGGAGGGGCCCAAAACTGACCCCAGGATTCGAGGGGCAGCCTCCCCAGTGCTGAGTCCAGGGGGCCAATCGCTCTATTCCCACTGGCCACACCAGCGCTGATCCAGCCAGGATGCTGGTGGCCTCCTTGGCCACCCGGGCACACTCTGGCTCATCTCCAGCCAGCTGTCAACCAACCCCCCCAGCTCCTTTTCCACCAGACACTTTCCAGCCCCTCTGCCCCAGCCTGGAGCACTGCAGGGGGTTGCTGTGACCCAAATCCAGGACCCAGCCCTTGGCCTGGCTGATCCTCAGCCCATGGATCCAGCCTGTCTGTATGATGCTGTGTTGCATGAAAGGGAGAAGGGCTGGCTGGTGGCTTGGGGACCTGACATCTCCTCAAACAGCCTCTTGCTAAAATATTTCTCCTTCTTCTATGCTCTCAGCTTATGGTTCTTCACATCCCTTGGCCTCCTGGAGCTTCCGAGCTGCAAAGATTGGACTCCCTGGTGCCTTGTTGGGTGTTTGCTCCATGGGAAGGGTGCTGATGGGGTTGGGATGGGAATGGCCTGGTGGGAGCAGCACCCCTGCTCCTGACCCCTCCTGATCTGCCTCAGGAACCTCACAAGACCTCACGAGAGGCTGTGTTTTGGTGAGCAGGGCTGAGAGCTGCAGGACATCTCAGCCTTGGAGCAGTGACAGCACCTGAGTCATCTTTATTAAAAAAAAACTCAAAAGTTTGGATTTATTAAGGCCCCTTGGTGAAGACTTGGTTCTGTTTAGGGGAGATGATTTTCTTATTTTTTTAATTTTTATTACTTTCCACATCCTTCATGGCCAGAGTCCAGCTGAGAGGTTCAACCAGGCTGCTCCTCACACCGAGCTCTGCCCAAAATGAGCTGATTTTGCTTCAATCTCTCACTCCTGTGTTGATGGTTTTCAGGCTGCAGGGTGGTTACGTGAGGCTTTTGCCAGGAAAGGTTGGACCTGAGGACCCTTCCAAGATGGGATTCTGTGATTCCATGATTCCAGGGAGGGGATCCTGCCCCTCTGCATCTCTGGGGAGACCCCCCCTGCAGTGCTGGGGCAGCTCTGGAGTCCTCAGCACAGAAGAGCCAGGGACCTGCTGGAGCGGGGCCAGAGGAGGCCCAGCAATGCCCCGCGGGGGGCACCCCCCTGACGGGACG
>NW_008610356.1:1214-1677 GCF_000691845.1 Merops nubicus | reverse complement strand
TGGAGGTGTTCAAGGCCAGGCTGGATGGGGCTTGGAGCAACCTGCTCTAGTGGGAGGTGTCCCTACCCATGGCAGGGGGGTGGAACTGGGTGATTCCCACTGTCCACCCGTCCCTCCCACCAGCAGAGGACTCTCAGGGTGTTTGTTTGTGAAATGCCACGACCAAGCAGCTAAAAATGCCCCGTTGGGAAAAATCCTCATATCCGAGGCTGTCCGACCACCCCGGCGGTGGCTGCTGGGGGGTGACCCCCGGGGGTCTCCCTGGGGGCACGAGGAGTGGGGCCCAGGCCCAGGCCTGAGCTATGTGCCAGCCGGGGCACGAGGCCACCACGGGGCAGGTGACGTGTCCAGGTGGCCCTGGGCCAGAGCGTGTCACCCAGAACGTGTCACCCAGAGCGTGTCACCCACGAGTCCAGGGACCGGGAGAACTGGTCCTGGGCTGGCACCTGCCGGCACCCAACGC
>NW_008610356.1:0-916 GCF_000691845.1 Merops nubicus | reverse complement strand
CCTCTTGCCTGGGGACTCCTGCCACACAGAACACAGGGGGGGTCTGTGTTCCCCACAGGAGCCTGGCACCAAAACCTCCTCCCCCTGGGGCCACGAGCAGCACAGGGGGTGCCCAGGGTAGAGATGCAGATTTTTGGAGCAAGCCCTGGTGCAACACTTGGACAAGCCCCACGCTGGGAGGAGAAACATCAGGTTTGATTTTCCTCCTCTGAGGAATCATGCCATTTCCCCCCCTTTCCAAGACTGAGGCTCTGCAGAAGCCTCCTATAAAACCAACAGAAGAGGAAGGATTTTTTTTTTCCCCTTTTACTCTCTGCTGTGAAGTGGCAACTTTCAGGAGAAATATTCCCAACGTTTCCTGCAGCACATCAGCTGCTTTTGCATTTAATGGCTTGGGAGGGGCCCGGACTAAACCACACAGGACCAGCACAACAGGACCTTGCCCGTGGCCAGGAGGAGGAAGCAGCTGCCAAAGGAGCCCTTTTGACTCAACGGGGGAAGGAAACAACCCAGGACCAAGGGTTTGAGCTGAAAAAACTTTATTCCAAAAAAAAAAAAAAAAGCCAAACCCCCCCCTCCCCCCCCCAAAAAAAACCCCAAAACACTACATCCAATTGCAAACAAATATATTAACGTGGCTGGTAAAAGCAGCCAACTGTTCAAAGACGTGTGGTTGCAGAGGAAACTGCTTAAGGGCATTCTGGTTCTCCAACATGAGTATAAATAATTATTTTTTTTTCTCATCAATATCATAAAATAACTTATTATATATCTTAGCATAAAAACCTTGTAAGAATCAACGTCCCAAAAATACAAGAAGATGGTGTGTAAAACGTCACAGATTTCACCTGTTTGCTCTTTGAGGTCTTTCAACTGTGAAGTCACACTTAAAAAAAAAAAAACTAAAACAAAACAA
>NW_008610355.1:35684-36113 GCF_000691845.1 Merops nubicus | reverse complement strand
GTAGGAGGGAGGCAGACCCAGGCAGCAGCCTCAGGGTGCTTGTCCTTTTTCTCTGAGGGAGCCAGCTGGGTGACTCTGAAAGCCAGTTTGGAAGGACAACAGTACCTATGCAACAGCCACTTATCTGGGGATAGGACCCAGAAGCAAACTAGTGAGATAAGCTATGAAACAACACAGGTTCACCCATGTGCTCTATGGAGCTAATAAACTGCTTTTTTTTTTTCTTGGGAAAAAAAGAAACAAACAACCAAAGCCAGTTTATTTATAGATGACCCTTTGACTATAAAAAGAGCTTTTCCACCATCTTCAGGCATTCACCAGTGTTGTGAAACCCCTGAGAACAACCAAACTTGGACAGACTGAGCTGTGTATTTGCTTTCTGAATGTCTAAAGCACTTGGTAAGGAAAAAAGTTGGTAAATGCCCAGTC
>NW_008610355.1:16290-35653 GCF_000691845.1 Merops nubicus | reverse complement strand
GTCTCCAGCAGGATCCTGAATCAACAGCTGGCAGCCCATCATCTGGCTAACTGGTCAGGACACTACACTGCTGCTTGCCCATACAGCTCCAATCCCAGGTTCTTGCACAGGAATTTCACCATCAGAACAGAAGCATGAAGGTCCTTGAAATCAATGTGAAACTCTGCTAATAAAGTTGATGACACGATGCTGCCCTCCACCTTTGCTTCAGCATCAAGGACATCTTGGCTTTTAATCCGTGTCCAAGGCAAGCACGCCTGCTCCAAGCCCCTTGCAGGCTGAGAAACTAATGGTGAGCTCAGATATATCATCCCAAGTGACAATTAATTGACCTCAAAGTTACAGCAACTCCAGAGGCATCGTTGCTGGCTCTATTGTTTTTTAATGTGTCATTCAGAGAAGGTCAGGAGACTCCTGGAAGAGACATAGGAAGGGCTTGCTGAAGCAGATTGCCAGCTGGAGAAACAATTAAATTATGATTCCTCTGACTCCAATTTTATCTTATGGTGGGTGATTTGTGTGTGAGGCACAAGAGAAAGGAATAGACATCTCAACATTTCTCAAAAGCTTTTTTGTTTTCAAGGGAGCTCCAAGAGACATCATAAACTGTAATACAGGAGGTACAAAGATAATGTGTCGCCCTTGCCAGAGAGCTTTGCTAGGCCCTGCTGATGTATTAATGCCACTGAGAAAACAGCTGTAAAGCAGAAATGTAGGTCTCATAGGGTAACCAAACATGGTTAAAGAGCTGCTGAGTTTGGAAATGAGAGGTCCTACACTAATAAAAAATTAAAGAACTTAGCTCTGAACATGGAGGTGGAAAAGCAAGGAGATGCCCTTCCCCAGCATCCTCATCTTCAAACGCTCTTCCACAGTGCCTGAAGAAAACGAACCCTTTGTTTTGCCTCACAGCTCTAAAAGCCAAATATCAAAGGCCCAGACTTCCTCTCCCTGTCAGCAACTATTACAAGTAAGTTATATTGTTTAAAAACAGCAGCAAAATGTCTTCACTGCACTGAAACTTGAAAACACATCTGTGTACAACACGAAAAAAACCAAAGTATGGCTCAGTGAGGTTCCTCCAACAGCTTCCACTGCACAACTTTAAGCAGGCTGTGAAGAACAGGAGCTCACCTCATGCACTAACCATATGCAGTAACATGGTTGGGTTGTGTTAATGGTTACTAAGGAGCTTCCTACTGCAGTGATGTGAAAAAAAAGTGAAAACTTCCATAATTGATCTCTACAAAATATCTGTAAGTCATTTACAGTGACAGGAATGCATGTACTCTCTTGGTACATGTCTATATCTATTTGAACCCTGCCTATGCATTTTTTGTTTCTTCTAGGCATTTTAGCAGCCTAGAAACCTAACCCTGCAACCCCCTCAGCTCCTTGGGATGACAGTGTGGCAGTCACCGTGCAGAATTGTTCACCTCTCCTCCCCTCTGACTCCAGTGTTCCTGCCAGCACCACCACCCACTTGAGAGAGCTGCTGGGGGGAAACTGGAAGGGCCATCAGCTCTAGACACCATTGATTGCTTTAGTTATTTTCTTTGGACATTTTGTCAGCTGCTTTCATGATATTTAAGCACTACCTTCTTAATCCATTTATGACAGTGATGGAAACTTTAGGATTCCATTCCACAGTCTTCCCTGAGATGTTTTCTTTCAGGCTTTAACATCTTCTTTTAGGTTTAACAGTGTAAGTACTTGTCTCCTTCCCAGCACATAGCTAGTGCACCTGTAAACATGAGGCTGAGAGCTACACAAGCTCAGAAATGGTGTTCCAAGAAACACAGTCTCAGAAGAAGTAAACAGCAATTTCAGTTAATGGGGTATGCTGTATAGTTTGAGACAGAAGAAACAGGATCAGAAATTTTAAGCCTCTGATTTCTGTGCATGTTTGTGTGTAGCTGTGGGAATAAACCTCATTTTTCATCATTCACCTGCTTCACAACACACCAGTCTGTGCTGGCAAAAGTTCAATGTTGGTGACTCTGCAGTCAAGACAAATGGGATTTTTGAATTGCACTTAACAAAATGTAAATCCTGAGTAACTTCCATAAAGGCTGAAAATGGCTTTATTCAGCTGCTATTGTGTTAAGATGGAAATTATTAAACATTTTTTCTTTGGTTATGTAGGCTTCTCAGAAGGCTATTATCAGCTTCTTTAACAGGAACATAAACAGGCTGTTTCAGAAAGCAGCAACTTAAAATGATCATGAAAGTGCTCACATATAGGCAGGTGGCTGGGATTTTCACACTTTGTGCCTGTTTTTGAGGACGAGCCTTTTCAGAACACTTTGTGTTATGTGAAAAATCATGAGGAAATTCCTGATGCTTCCAGAGGACGAGGTGGTAACTACAGAGCATTTGTAAAACTGAATAGTGGAGCTGGAAACTGAAGAATAAGCATCGACATGACAGAAATAAAACCCTCTGACAGAATGTGATCCTTTATTGGGGCTTACCTGTTATGCACATTGTATATGTGAGGCTCAAATGTGGATAGGAAACATGGTTAAACAAGGTAAGAGGGATGGGGAATTACAGGATTGCCATCACTCCTTTATATAGTCTGGCTCCTTTCTATTTCCCTGGGCTTGCTCTGGTTGGGGAGCAATCCTTACCCCAAAGGCAGCATTGAGGGGGGACCTGCTGAGCTGATGGGCAGGGGGTACCTCACTCGCCCAGTAGAGTATGCTCCAAGCCAGCCCTCTTGCTGCTTCTGACACAAATGTATCTTAGGAAAGTGATGTAATTTTCTGCACTTGGTCATGAAAAAGCAAAATAAAAGATGCAGCATGAAAGTCGATCCTTGAATTAGCTAGTTTGATTAATAGAGCAAAGGGGAAAGCTATTTCAGAAATAAACTTATTATAAAACAATGATGAAAACATATTTACTACATCTGATTAAACAAAAAACAAGCAATTTCTTGGATAGTACACAAGATCCTGGTTTATTTTGGTTTATTAATAAATCACGATAATTGTGTTCCGTTGTTTTGCTAGTAAAAAGTTAGCATCAATATTGTATTTGTTTCTATTAAAATAGTGATTTATAGAGTACTCCTTACATTAAAACCATTACAGAAAGATCAATTTATCAGTAAACTTTAATGGACAAATAAACTGGAGACAACATGTTCGGTTCAAATAAGATTTAGCCTATTATTGGGTTTCAGACTAAGGACACACAAAATTGAACTCTATTTCTGTTCTCTTTTTTTTCCTAAACACGTTTACCAGCAAGCAGTGGTTCCTGACAGCTTCTTGGCTTGTCTTTGCATCATTTTTAAAGACACCACAGATGTATTTGCAGCCAACTTATTTACTCATTTGGTCTGAGAGCATTTTACATGCCTGTTGTAGGATAACTCCTGAAAAGCTGCACCATAAATACAGATGCAATATATGGCTAGATGGGGAGCTTTGGTTCTCACTGAAACTATTCTGTGTTTTCCCTAACTAATGCTAATAATGACACACCACTGGGGCAACTCATGAGGTGTTCTATCACATACAGGTAGCATGTGCCTTGTTGTTTAATAAAGCCATATTTGCAAACAGCAATTAAGATAATTTGCCATACAGTAGTTCTCAGCAAACTTGATGTAGGGGAGGCAGTCTGAAACCAGAGCAAATTAACAAGCCAAAGGATGTGCAAGGTGGTCACCTCAGCTGAAAAACAGCTCATTGCTTATGGACATGCAATATCTATTTCTGCATCAAAAATATTCATTATTGAACAGTGCATTACTAACACTGACAGTTGCAAAAAATAGCTTACTCTCCTTGTAATGGAATTTCAAGCAATTTACTCTTTTACTGCTCTTTTTCTAAACAGTTTAAATAGGTCAGTGGCAATAATGAACCGATTTCAGTGTGAGAGTTTGAAAAGCAATGGAGACATCTGCAGTGGCCCCGGGCTGGGCACTCGCATCCTGCCCAGGACCTGCTCCACAACTGGCCACATTCTGTGTCCAGAGAACTGCTCCCTCAAGCCAGGCATAGCACTGATCACCACAGCAGACTACTGAAGGCATGATGGCCAAGCAAAATCTGGACAACTATAGGAATCCTTGTTTAAACTAAAATAGTCAGAAAAAGAAGAAAAATGTAGTGAGTAATTTGGTAACTCTGCAAGTAGCCTGCTTTAAGGAAGAGGATGGTTAAGAACCATTCAACTGTAGTCTAGGGTTTTTGGACTATTTTAGGTATGGCTCCTTACATGTGTACAAGAAAAATGTATAGAAGATTTAGGTGATAGCTGGTCTGTGTCCTACCATAAATTCTAAACCATAGCCATGTATTTGGGATCCTGTGGACCTGACCTCCACGTGCACAGCAGTTCTGTCACGCCCTGTGCATGCCAGATTTACCATGCAGATCAGGAGCAATTCACCCTGAGGATGTGGTGAGCATGATGTGACCACAAGCCATCAGACTGGCAGCCAGTGCCCAGTAGCTGTTTGCTCCTGGCTGTTAGATTTCCAGCTGTCCAGGCCAAGCTGCTGCTCACCTTACTTACTGGGCATACAGAGATGTGGCAGATAACAAAAAAAAACCCCAAAATCACAGAAGTAATCAATGAGTAAAGCAAAATTCTTCCAAGACCACAAGAGGAAGCAGAGCTGACAGATGTGCCCCTTTTGGCCTACATCTTTTTACTAGGCAGGTGCAATTGAAACAAAAGCTGTGAAATTAAAGATGTCAAAAAGCAAGAAAGGAGAAACTGGTCAAATTCTTTTAAGACTGAGTGAAAATTAAATGCTTAGCTGCTCGATGTGCCTTTGAAGATCTCTGACCTAAATTGAGAGAAAAATGTCCTTTGCAGAACACACAGAATGCCAAATACAGATTTTTGGATTCATCTGTGAAAATAAAACAATTTGTGTTACTCTCAGGGAGAGTATGGGAAAGCATCAACCCTCTTCTAAACCCAGTTACACACAGACATACATAAATAAATAACTGACCTGGAAAATTTCCTTAGCTGATGCAAACTGTGTTTTAAGGTATTTCTATTCCATGAGGAAACATCACTTCCTATATTTTTGTCGACCGAGTGTAAGGATTTAACGAAGACAAATCGAGTTTATTTTAGATTCCCTAAGGAAAAACAAACCCATCTGTCCTCACTCCTTCCCTGCTGCTTTACAGTGTTCACTATTAGTGATTTCCATAACACACCTACGTTTATCCTGAACGGCAGGAGGAACTTTTATCTCACAAATATTCCTGTCAAATGGCTCTAAAATGACAGCAGATAAAACAAAAGTTGATCTCCATAGAAATGAAATACATAACGTAGCAAAGAAGTCAAGATGAGCTCTAACCTGGTGAGCCTAAAGCTCATCCCTTGACACCTTTCATGTGAGGTGACACAGCCTACATGGGAACAGAGAGAAGAAGTTGAGAAGCAATGTAATGGGCAAAAGAGAAGCGTGATGCCTGTTGTACTACATAATATTTGGCTTGTTATCATAACAGTGATTCTTTAATAGCTCTCTGGCTGAAGACATCACAGCTGCCTGCTCTTTTCTTTAATCCCAACAAAGTATTGGGATTTTTAAATCCCAACAAAGTAAATCCCACTGAGACACCAGCAGCACTGAAGCTGGAGCATCCCAACGTGGACAGTAGTTTAAGCGGCCACCACAGGACCACAACCTGTGCTCCTTTTTGCAAGAAAAAGCTTCACTAAATCTATAGAAATCTTACCAAAAAGTACATTATCAAATCCCAGCAGCTTAAGCCACCAGTGCTGATGGAAAGCCATGTTTACTGAGCCTCAGAATACACCTGTAGAGGCTGCTGCTCTGGAGTTTCATGGTGGTGTGACTGTAGCTCTCTCCAGCTGCCATGCAGGGCAGCACACGTGGCTGCACGTATGGGGAGTGTTTCCAAGCCCCTTGCTATGTAAGCAGGGACTTGAGCCAGCCTTCACAAACAATGCTGTATCATGAACTTCCCCTGACAGCATAACACAATGCACTGTCATAACAATGGCTTTCCATAGTAATTTCCAGGAGAGCAGCAGTTTACAACACCATTTCTGTTCTGCTTTTGCCTCGCATCCTGGGATCTGGGTTTTACTCCCCCTCACTTCCACTGAGTGCTGCTTTTCACACTGCACACTGAGGTGTGAGCACAGCATACTGCCATCCTGACAGGGAACTTAGGACAGCAGCAACAGCTGGCATTTTTTTCCCTCAAAAGCTGCTTACTGTACGCCTCACCTCTGCAGCACACAAGGCTTTGAGGCACGTCTCTCTTAACACATTTCCACACCAGGGGATTTGGTGAATATCTCAAGACAGTTCTGTTTAATGTAGCACTGAGCTGTGCTGTTTCATTAGTCTCAATGACAACATCTCAACTTACCTGAGCTGCAGGTTTACACTTCTCTGCGCTGACAGTTTGAACACAATTTAGCTTGTGCTAAGGATAATCACAAATCCCATCTGTCTTTGCCTCAAGAAAGATGAGGGCCCTTCTGGGGAGGCTCCTGTGCTGTTTTGTCTGATAAAACCCAGTCTTGTACCAATCCAAGGTAGATGAGACACAAGGAGGCAGCTGAGCCAGGCAGGGAGCCCCACGGTGACACAGATGAGAGACAAGGTTGGCACCCACCCCCTTTCCACAGCTGCTCATGCCCAGTGGTGTAGACACAACTGTGGACCTCAAGCTGTTCCCTGTGTCTTTCTGGTAAATAAACTGTCTGGTCAAGGCAGATTTGGCATGACTTAGCTGGGAGGTTGTCCATGGAAACCTCTACCAGAGCAGCACCAATGCGTTGGCACAGCGTGTGCTGGGGAGAGAAACCCCACGCACACGAGTCAGGGGGGGAGAAGAGAAGAAATGCATCCTATTGTAAAGGATATCAAGAAATAAAGGCTATGTAGGAAAAGGCTGATTTGAGAGTCTAAAGAAGACCAAGCTGTTTGTAAGAACTATTCTCATTACTTCTCACAGCCTGCCTACAGGAGTTGTTGTTGGACAGATGAGGTGCATTTAGACTCTGCTCCTGTAATTTACTTTTTTTACTTCTATCTGAAGAAAAAGCATTTCAATGAGCCTTGAATGTGACATAAGTTTCACAATACATACTCCTGTTCTAATGCCTACTGTAGTTGGAAAAGACAAATAAGTTCAACTGAAGTTGAATGTGAATTTGCTCTCTGTTTGGCTTTCTTCTAAGATCACAGTAGTCTTTGCAATGCCAATTCTGAACACAAAGCTATATAAATTGTTTATTTAATTCTTCCTTTTGTTTGTTTTGATTTATTTAAAAACAAAAACCTGCAACATCCTCAACATTCTCACCATGAGCAAACAGAGACAAGCAGCTTGCCTCAAACTTGAATTCAGTCCTATTTAAAGCACATCACAAGGCTAATTTCTAGTACTGGCAGCACAGTGATACTGATAACCACATTATGCTACTGAGCCAAACTGTGGCTTCCAGAGAAAATAAAACAGATCAGGAAAAAGGCATGTACTTCTGAATAAAAGTATCCACACTTTTCCTCAGGCTTATTTAATGAGTATCACAGTGCATGTGTTTGTGGACATACATGTTGTTGGCACTAACATTATCCTCTCTATAAGAATGCCCCACCAAAATCTTCACCTCTGGAAAGCTGAATGCTATAATGCTTTACCTTGCACTAAAAATACCTTCTACATTAAACAGGCAAAAAATTATATCAAATTTCATTTGCTTTACTTCATTCTTCCATACTTCTTGCAGCCTGCGGGACCACAGGACAATTCCATCTAACCCTCAAAGGATTTTCCATCATCATGTAACATTTCAAGGTAATGAGTAATCTTTGAGTCAACTTCTACAATTTAACCCAGTCTGCAGTGTACAAAAGTCTGGGCAGCCTGCTCTGGAAGTCAAGCAATGGAAGTTTCCAGGATGAAGAGAATATCTTGTCCATGTTTGTCCTGCTACCATGGTTGTCCCTCAGCCACTCCAGTCCTAGTCCATAACTGCTGAAGTGGTTTGAATGTATCTTTCACTAAGAATCAAATACCTTACTCCTTCAATTTTCAAAAATAGAGTTTGAAATGGAGAGTACTTCCATATACACTAATTTAAACCTTTGCAAAGCTCAAGGTCCACAGCAGCAGCAGACCAGATGGTCAACAGAAGAAAATACAACGTGCCAACTGCAGAGAGTTACTTTCACATATGGTAGCACAGTGGCTACAAATCTCCATTGACAACGTGAAAAAAAAACCCTCCTGCACCTTTGGCCTGGTATTAAAACCATGGCTTCATTAACCCTGATTAGTAAAAAGAGTGGTCACACACATCTCTTTGCTGATACACCTCCTTGCTGTTTAAAATGTCTGTTGAAATGAATGACATCTTATATATGTTTTTTTTGTTGAACCTGCACCTCAGGATTAACTAAGGTCATGACACAGGATAAAACTGTACCATGGTCCTTCCAGATCTTGCAGGGCAGCAAACAGAAACCAAGGTTTTAACACTGCAAAGTAATCAAAATTAGTGGTTTCTAGTCCACGGCTCAAATGTTCCTGCCACTGCCCAGGCAGGAGGGGACAGAAGTTGATCTCAAGGAACCAGGAGCCAGGTCCCAGGGATCTGAAGCCCCTTTCTTCAGTGTCTCTTTTCGTGACATGTCCACTCCTACCGTGGGAGGTCTTGGGAGTGATGGAGCTGAGCAGAGCTGTGCTGCAGTCTAATTTCACCCCCAAACACTGCTGCACCCCAGTACTCAACAGCACAAATTTTTGGGGTGACACACACAGAAATTTGTTTTTTCTGACCACATGCTGAGCACCGAGTTCCTCTGGACAGCTAATTAAACATACCAGATTTATTATATTATTGTTTTGATTATATTGTATTATTATTTATACAGCTAATTTAAACATAAGGCTCCATGAGTGTTAGCAAGATGACAAGAGGATTTAGCACCAGTAAGGTAACTGCAGCAAGTCCCTGAAGAGCCCTGTTGCCATCACTAAATTGAGAAAACCAAGTACTAAGACCTGCCAACAGGGTGAATGAGTTTGTGTAACTCATGGGAAATGCTGAAGGTAATGCCCCAACAGTCACCTGTCACAGTGACAATTATTTTAGTAAATATACATACTAGAAAACTGCTCCGAGTTTTCATTTTCAGTAGAAATAAGTACCAGTATGTGCTAATGGTTTCATAATTTCTCATCTCCATCTTTGTCACCTACAAATCACAGTGAACTCTCAACTAACTGCAGTGGTGAGAGCTTAAGAGCAGACAGTAAAAACACATTGTTCACCTTACAAGCTCTAATTCAAGCTCTGCCAGTGCCCAGGTTCAAAGGTACTATTACTATAGTTACAGTATTACTAGTATTACTATAAAGATACTATAATTCCTAACTATTTCCAGGGAATCTAGTGCAGCCTGAAGACATGTCAAGACCACTGCTTTCTAAAAACACCTTATATCAGAAAAACCATCCCCTCATGTCTGTTGTTTCCCTGCTTTTTGAGCCTATTTCTGAAAGGCAAATTTACCTTGAGGAAAAAAAAAGTAATAATTAAAAAAGACTGTTGCAGAGAAAGCTCATTTTGATCTGTATGCCCATCTTTTTCTAGTTTCCCCTGCACTTCACTTCTCAACAGAGCAATACCCAAGTAGTAAGAGCATAGAAAAGCTATAGAGTTATGCTGAAAGCTGCAAACATGAAGGGATCTTCAGAGAATCTCCTCTTGAGAAGACAGAAAAGCGACCTTAACTTCACAGCCAGAGATCCTGAGATAAGGGGAAGTCAAGTGAGTGACCTGGCACAGCTGGAAAATGGTTTAGCTTCAGTACTGCACCACAGTTGGGCATTGCCACCAGACAGTTTCACAGAACAGCCTATTAAGAGTGGCCTTTGCAGGTAAAACCAGGAGCCTGGCTTTCAGGAGGTTATGGTCTAGGTTACATGAGAAAAATGGCAGTGATAATGTACATATGTATGCTGGGAACATGGAAAGCAGGTGAGCAATGCCAGCAGTACAGCCAGCAGGAGACAAAACATCAGTGTTACAGCTCTGGAGAACCATCATTAGGTACATTTCTTAATCATTCAAATGGGCCAGTTTTAAAGTTTTCTCAGAAATATATTTCACACAATTGAAGTACTCTTTATTTGATTTTTTTTCTTTTTGAGAGAGCCCAAATGAGGCAGCTAAAGCCAACTTTTAAAAATAGCACATAAGACAACACAATTTTGAGTGAGGATGCTCCTCCCTTATTACTGCCCACAACTGTCTTTTGCCTGTTGGGCACACGTAGAACCTACGTGCATGTGTGAAAGTCATAGTTCATAACTTTATAAACCAGCATTCATTAAAATGTCAATATATAATTCAAACCCAATGGCTTTGTAAGGCAAAATTGAGTCCAGAAGCTAACCAGATGTGTTCTGTGAACACCACAGACAGATTAGTGTTGGAATATTTTGCTTAATTTCTGTTAGGCTACCTTGGACACTCTTACCTTATACCTACATGCATGAAGAGTTAAGCTCTCTTTGTAAAAAATGCTGTTGTCAAGGTATATTTATTTAGAAATAAAATTACTCAGTGCCTCTTTTCAACCCTCAGGCTAGGGAGATCTGGTAAAGTATTAATTAAACATACTTATAACAAAATCTGTTGAAAGACTTTCACCTTCACTTAATTCTATAGATTCAGTCTACTACGAACCTACTGGAAACTCCCTACCACAAAAATAATTGCTTTTTTTAATGTACCATTTTAAAAATGCTTCTCAAGTGTTGATTCCTGGTTTAAGTCAAACAGAAACGTGTATAGAAATGGTTTGTACAGTATAATTTGCAACGGACTTCCACAGTTTGTAGCCATCTTGTTAATGTGAAGAGCATGACAAATAAGAATGCAATTCTTTTCTAAAAATTAATATAACGGCCGTCGGATTTCCAGTATTCCATATTCACCATTCTTTCTCTATTACTGAATTAAGAGCACATTTTGAACTGAATTAAATCCAGAGCTTTCATACAAATTAATTTGAAACCCAAGAATGGAACTGGCTTTCACCATCCATTAGCATGCTTTTGTTACACGTGAAAAATACTCTCCAAACTTCCATTAAGGAGCTTGAGAATTTATCCTCTGTGCAGGGGCTGAAATGTAACACACCTATAACTGCGGACGAGTGGAAGCCCATTAGTGGTTCCTTTCATCATCCATGAGATCAGCTGCGAGGAGATCACTAGAGAGCAGGGAGAAAAGCCACAAAAAGGAGAAAAATATAATCGTTTGTAAAATATTCCTTTTTATGTCATACTACGCCCGCTAAATAATTAATTACAAATACATCAGCCACTGTTAAAGGGGAAAAAAAAAAAATAAAAGAATGGAGGGGTAGAAAAATCAATGAGAAGCTCACAGATGTAGTTAATAAAAAAAGTACAAGGAGGACTGCTGTTCAAACCCTCCCAGGGTAAATGCTGAAGAAGCGCCGCCAGCAGCGATCGCCTCCAGGCAGCCCGCGCATGATCAGCGCCCCGGTGCCACAGGAACCACCCTGCTGAAGGAACCCTCTGACCTGAGGATCTTGACACCAACTGCAAAGCGTGTCATTCCCCCTTCCAGATGGCTCTGGAGCACAAAGCCACGCTGCCTGCACCCTGCTCTCCACAGCAGCAGCACCGCGCTGGTCAGAGGGAGCCACCTCCGTCACTCCCCATGCTCTGCTACCCACCATTCCTAATGGGGTTTGGATTCTATCAGCACGTAAGAATTTCCATTAAAGCGCCCCAGAGGAAACACCTTTCCCTTAGTTAAAGATGTGAATTACAGATAAATATCCTGCCTGTTAACGTGGTTTTATGCGGGCACAAAATGAGGTTTTCAAAAAATTCTGCGCATAAAATAGGAACGCCTTTATTCTGGGAGGAAAAAATACATTGGTGTGGGGGAGTCCCTCTCCTTTACCCCCTCCCTGGTGACAGCAGAGACACACAGTGCATGCTTTTGAGATGCAATATTGCCACAGATTGATGTCTTTCACATTATGAGAGAGACAGCTGATAACTTGCTACCTGAAAGGCGACCGTACGGGTAGAAAACCACCCGAAAAGGGGAAATGGCTCAGACAAGAGAGTTCACAGTGGTTAACCTCCTGGAACACATTAGCTACACCAACTCCCAGTTGCCCAGACTAAACAACCCTGACAACCTCTTGATTTTATTCACTAACAGGAAATGATTCAGATACAGTTCTGCAAAGGCAGTCAACAAGAAGAGGTAAATTATGCACGCTCGCTGTACTACATTTCACTACGAAACAATCGAGGATAAAAATTATTCAGCTCTGCTGTAGCTTTTGCTTCCTTCCTTCCTTTTAGTGTTTTGCCCTCAGCTGGCACATCTGAAATATAAAATGTGATGCTTTTATCTCAGAGCTCAATGCACATCACTTAATTTTTTAAAACACACATATCCTACAGACTTCTGACAGCAACGCATCGCCAGGTGTGAGAGAGGGACAGAAACTGGGATCTCTGACAAAGAATGGTGCCTGCATATAAATAATAATGGAAACTAAAGTGCTGTCAGAGCAACAGAGACTTTCTTCTCCTTCAAAGTTTGTTTTTCATAAAAGAGATTTACTTACCAACATAAATGTTACATACGCATCATGGAACCAGCACACAAAAGAGTCAGAATCTCTTCTGGCTCCACAACTCATCCCAACTGCTCTATCCCCCCATCCCTTGTCAAACTGTGTAGTACCAGCAGCAGCAGTTTATTCCTGTTACTTCAAAATAGACAACCTCCTTCATCCTGCCCATTTGTATGGATACAAATTAATTAAATATATTAAACATATAAAAATTTTTGTTAAAAGACTCACTTTTTTAAAAGACTTTGTTAAAAGACCCACTTAATTCAACAGAGTCTACTATGAATGGAAACTCCCCACCACAAAAATACTGATTTTCTATGTCACATTTTGAAAGGGAACAGACTTTGGGTCCTGTATCCAGGTGACAACACTATGCAATGCTCCAGGCTTGGGGAAGAGTGGCTGGAAAGCTGCCTGGTGGAAGAGGACCTTGGGGTGTTGGTCAACAACCACATGAACATGAGCCAGAAGTGTGCCCAGGTGGCCAAGAAGGCCAACAGCATCCTACCTTGTATCAGAAACAGTGTGGCCAGCAGGACTAGGGCAGTGATCACACACCTTACTCAGTACTGGTGTAGCAGCACCTCAAATACTGTGTTCAGTTTTGGGCACCTCACTACAAGCCAGACACTGAGTTTCTGGAACATGTGGCAATGAAGCTGGTGAAGGGTCTAGAGCAAAAGTCTCATGGGGAGTGGCTGAGGGAAATGGTGTTGTTTAGTCTGAAGGAAAGGAGGCTCAGGGGAGACCTTATTGCACTCTACAACTACCTCAAAGGAGGTTCTAGCAAGGTGGGGGTCACTGTTCTCCCAAGTAGCAGGAGACAGGACAACTGGAAATGCCCAAGCTGCACCAGGGGAGGTTTAGATTGGATATTAGGAAAAATTTCTCCACTGCAAAGGCTGTTAAGTATTGGAACAGGCTGCCCAGGGAAGTGGTGGAGTCACCATTCCTGGAGGTATTTAAAAGATGTGTAGATGTGGCATTTAGGGACATGGTTTAGTGGTGGACTTGGAAGTGTTGGATTAACAGCTGTACGGGATGATCTTAAGGTTCTATGATTCTCTATATATTTGGAGCCACACAGAGAAGGCAACCATACAGAGCAAGCAGAGGAATGCCATTTGAGATAAGCCACCATCATTCTTTCATGTTTTGCTGGTTAAGCAACACTAGTATGTTGACTTCTCCATTACCAGACACTTGGGGCACTGCTGTGACCAAGGACAAACTAGAGACCCAACAGCCTGTCCTTATCACCAGTTCCAGACTTTGTTGATGCAGAGTACTGGCAATTATTTCCCATTGTCCTTAATATTGAAAAAAAAATAGTCCCAAGAAGCCAAGTAAAACCCCTGCATGGCCCATCACTGGTCAGGTTTTAACTTGGAGCTGCAACCAAGTGTTTGGACCCCATGCAGCCAGGCAGAATCCACATTCAGGATAACTCTTCTCCCAAGGCACCTCTACAGCTCTTCATGCCAGCAAAGAACTACCTAAAAAGGGCTGTGTGTATGGTTGAGCAATTTGACATCAAACACAACCCCAAGGGCTGCAAAAGAGTAAGAAAGCAATTTGCCTAATCATGGGCTGAAGCTTGCTGAGAACAAGTGGCTCTTCAAAGCCATGGGAGGACACACCTCACAAGATGCCAGCCTGTGGCAACTTTAAAATACGTGTCTTGCTGCCTCCAGACTCCCACAGCTGGAGGGATGGTGCTGGGCAGGGTTCAGCACAGCACTCCCCTAAAAAACCCCTCACACATCAGGCTGACATGGTCTGTTCCCATGCTCTCATCAAATGGATTCTCAGCTGGGAGAGAGGCTTTCCTGGACATCTGGGTATACTCTGCTGACATTCTTCCATGCTGTCCTAGGCATCTAGAAACACTAGCAGGGCTCTTCCTGCTCTTTCTGTTGAGTTTTGATCTTACATTTACCAAAGAAAATGCTGGTGACTTGCAGCCTTTGCTAAATCCAGCCACAGAGAGGCAGGCAGTTTGTGGATCTTTCCAGGATGGGCTCTTTTCTTGCACAGCTGTCCCCCAAAAGAAGAGGCTGAAGGCAATGACCATTTATGTATACAGCATTGGGAAACATAGCCCAAAAGTGCTCTACTGCCTTACTTGACTTTGAAGAGCAAGGAGAGTGTCACCAGAGGGGCTGGGACTAGGACACATGTCAAGCTGGTGACAGCCTTAAGTTGGCAGAAATGAGTGATGATTGCCCATGGGGATTTACTGCTGGGCTGCACCCAAATGAGTTCTGTTACTAAACCAGCAGACCCTTTAAGTCCCATGGTTTGCATCTTGCCTTTCCCCTGTGCATGCAGAACAATCCCTCTGTTCATCACCCTCCACCTGCTGCCAGCTGTAAAAGTTTAGTGTTCCTGTTTCTTACACGATCCTAACAGCGTGGACAGTAAAAAACACAGTGCTAAACCCAGGACCTCTCTTTTTCCATTTGTTTCAGACTGGAATTTGCACAATTTGCTAACCATATGCTCCACAGGACTCCCCCATCCTGCATGGCTCACAGGACTCATCAAACCTAACAATGGAGAATCTACTTTGCTTGTGAACTTAGAGGACACTTACATTGTCCTTGGAATCACCGTTTCCATTCCCTGGCAGCTCATCAGGAGCCAGGAGTTTTTCACACCTGCAACATTCAGGACTTTAAGACCTCTCCAGACTTTAAGACATCTCCAGCAGTCCTTCTTGCCGGGTGGTTTACCAAGGCAAAGAAGACACATGGGTTAAAGAACAGCCTTGACATCTTTTTTTTTCTGTAAACACAGCAATCCAGTCATTTTGCCAGATGGAGAAGCGAGTAGGGGAAATCACCTTGTTGGTATTTAAGAATAACCTTTATACCTTCCACCCAGAACTTTCACTTCATATCTCCGTTTCTCATGAATATTTCAGGAAGAAGGCCATATATAATTTAAGATGCCTGTGACACTTGTAATGCTCATCCTCCCTGCAAGAGCTGACAAAGAGCAGTAACCCTGAAATTACAGTTTGTAGCCTTGCTTTTTCCCAACTCCTTCAGCTCCTCTCTGATGAAGTAGTAATGTGGAAGACATCATCCATGTCTTCAATTCCTGATAAGAGGCCACAAGCCACCACTGCCCACATTGCCTTGTGCATGGATGCAGACAGGTACAGCCTGAAAAGAGTTCAGGAGCTACTCAGAGAAAATTCTCTCTAACCTCAAGTCAGCCCTTTCTTTCTGCAGAGGACACATCAGGCCCATGTTTAATGGAGAACACACTGCTGTAGTTAACCACAGGCAAAACTATTGCAATGGAGATGAGCACAAGTCTGCATTTAAAGCCTCTGCTGAACTGGGGCCTGAAGTTAGTCCCTCAATTTGGAGCAAGGAATTATCATCAGAGTACCTGCATCTGGAACAGGGAATTACCATCAGAGTACCTGCATCTGTACTAGGCTACTGGGAGCTGTTTTCAAAATTACTCCTGCAATACTCTGTTTTCAACATCCTATTATCAACTCTCCTTGGGAAGCAATGGATTTAATTTAATTTAAAGAAACAGTTCAGCAAACCAGATGGGCTGCATGTCACTTCTGGGCTCCTTCAGGACCTGTTTCCTTCCTGCATTTTGAGAAAACTCACCAGTACCAAAGGGAACAGCAGTTAGGAACCCCATATGCTTTGAATACATAAAACACCTATATTCAAGTCCTAAAGCTGTTTGGCAAGCCCTTCTTACTTCTGTTTCTGAAAGAAACTAGGCTGAAAGACTTTGTGACCTCTTTGTTTATCATATTCATCCACTCAATACTACTGACAAAGGGGCTGCCTTCCTTGATGACTTGTGATGAGCCTTGCCAAGTTAAATAAAGGGCTCCCTGCTATTAATCTGTTCTGCTGAGGTCTCTTGTTTGGCTGAACCTGTTTGTCAAACAACTATAATAGCTATAAATACTTCAGATTAACTCACAGTAGCCCCAGAGCAAATTTAAGCTATAGATCTCAGGACAAGTGACAATTTCCAAAGTCTGAAGGAAGAGAAAGACTCTCACAGCTAAGGGGCTGGAGTGATGGTTGCACTTGCCAGCTCTGCTTCCAGATGCCAACAGCACAGATATGAACATTAAAAAGCACACCAAATCAAGAAACTAGCCAATAACATCCTTTAAAGATTAACAAGGAGGGATGCAACTCCTAACAACTTTTAAGGTTTTGAGGACTGCTTACTTGAAGCCACTGTCTCCACTGCCATGATCTGGCATAGGCTCTGCTGCACTCATGGACTGTCCAGTATCTCTGTTCATGTTCCTGGCAACCCGTGGCCTTGCTGCAGCAGGGGAGCTGGACCAGATGACCTCTTTTCTACCAGTAAGGTACAGGGACCTACTCTTCATATTCAGACCCACATCCTCCTCTATAGCCCAGGAGGCAGGTCAGCAGCTTTGCTAGCTCTTTTTCAGTACTTCTTTCCAGGTCCTTGCTACTGAGTCTTTTGGCTGCTTCCATCCTACTGAGTGTGTGTGTTTTCAATGCACCCTGGAGCCCTGGCACACAATCTGAATGGGCTGAAAACCCAGGGCACAGCACCTAGTAAGAAGTATTCAATGAGGATAACTCTATAATTTCTTCTTAACTCATCTGGAAGTCTTTCGTGCATTGAATAAGCTTGTAGTAGAAGATAATTTTAGAAATTTTAATAATTTTGCAGCTTAGCAAAGCTTTATGTAGAGGTTACAGGCTGTGTATGCCCAGCTCAGCTTTAATCACTTCAGGAGGAAACAAGACAATCAAAATATGATTCAGAAGAAAGAAATGATCCAGGGCCTTTCCACTGGCAAATATTAGAAAACCAGACTGATCACAAACAGGCAAGAGAGAGATTTGTGTGCCTTGTATGGAAGCAGCAATAGACCATTCATATTAGCTCCAGATTAATTTGTTTGTCTTAGCAGACAATTTCCTATCATTAATGTTTTCTGGTTTTAAGGTTGAAATAGCAATGCTTTATACTGACATAAAATAACAAAAAAAAAGGTTTCAGTCTGAGGCAGCGAGTTGTAGTCACAGCAACATTTCCTTCTTAATAGAGTGACCACTTGCTATCAATCTTCAAAGGAAAATACAACTCTTGAGTCAAAACATTCATATTCTTCATGGTTTCCTTTCCCTCTTGTTACAGGAGTTGCTTTGCCAGATGGTGGTTAGCAGAAGAGCAGTTTGCAATGATGTGGCTCCTTTGGACCTGTAGTGCTGATGTGCATGATATTTAAGAGCTACTGGTCCAGAACCCCTGGGTGGCAAATCCTGACCCTTTCAGAGGGACAGATGACAATCCCACCAAGAGCACCACCAAAGGAAACCTCAGAAAGCTGCAGCAGCAGGGGGATTTATTCCCTCCTGACTTTTCTGGGAGGATTTCAACAGGAGAGGGCGATACAGGCACAAGTGAACATCTCCCAGGAAATGATTACAGCATCCTTAATTACAGGTTTCAAGGAGGGAAACTACCTTATTTCCCCTTCTTCTGCATTTTCTGAAGGGCTGCACACTCCACGGGTGGAGTTGGACAACTACTGATCTGCAGAAAAAATGTATTTTTATGAACTGTCCTATAAACAACATTTGTTAGAGGAAAGAAACTATTTATTTTTTTTTTTTTTAGAATTTCTCCTTTTCCATTCAAATTTACAGAAACAAGTTTTCAGGGGAATATGTAGGAGCCTGCAAGAAACAGATGGAGCTTTGACACGAACTTTTATCTTGCCTTTTTTTTTTCCCAGTTTATTCATCAATTCTCCTGGCAATAATCTCCTATACCACGGATAAATTAAATGCACTAAATGGTTAGTATTTTGTGAACTTACTAAACACATCCTATTTTCCCACAGCACAAATATTTAGTAGCATCAGTTTCCCATGTTGGACAAACACAGGAGAACTGCCCCATATTTTATGTGCTGCAGTAGGCACCAAAAAGGGGCATCACATTTCAAATCCTCAGACCTTCCTCAGAAAAAGAGCAGTTTCTCTTCCAAACCTTCCATGAGAGCCAGGGGAGAAACGGTTAAAAAGAAAATTATGTTAAGGTCAGCAGAGGCAGTATCACGATTTCCATGTTTTCCATCTTCTCCTGGTATGGAATGATTTCTTCTAACAATACAGAACAAAGTACTCCTTAGCAGGAAAAGTAAATTGAGGCCGTGCTTCATCTTTTTCCTCTGCCAGCACAATGGAGCTGTCAGTAATATAACCTTGAATGTGTTCATTTTCATACATTAACCCTTAGAGTCCTGTAAAGATAAGCAGTCTTTTTGTCTCACAGGGAAGAAAGTGCATTTTAAATTCCTGAAACAATGGAGAACAGAAATTCTAATTAGTTTTCCTTGTACACAGGCACAGATAACCCTCCCTTTAGCAAAGAAAAGCCCTTTTCAAAATTAAAGTTATCATGCTGAAATTATTAACGTAACTCCTGGGAAAAATGCATAATCTTTGCATATCAAATGCCAAAATGACTAAGTGAACAATGTTTAATAAATATCATGTTTCTGTTTGAGTTCACATGCTCAGTTTATCATGCTCTGATAGGTGAAAGCTATTTTTAAAGCTCCAAGTATTGCAACTTCAGTATTTTACATTTGCCTGGCGTCCTCGTCTTTGTGAGTCCCTGAAGGTCTCAAATCCTCCCTGC
>NW_008610355.1:4638-16259 GCF_000691845.1 Merops nubicus | reverse complement strand
CAGAAGTAATAACTTGGAAGAGGCTGTGGTTCTCAGATCAACATCGCTTTCCACAGCTGCCAAGTTGAATCCTGTCCTGCTGCTCTGAGGTGAATTGCTGAGCACATTCATCTGCACTGCCAAGGGGCCAGATGCCTGCACTGATGCCTCTGCTGATGCCTCACTGGTGCCTCCACTGATGCCTGCAGCTTACCAGTACTGATTTTGTACTGGTTTGGGGCAGGGATAGCATTTTTAGGCTATGCCTGGGCTGACTGCATCTTCCCACTGTGTGATTCCCTGGGAACCAGCACCCATTCGTTGTTTGTTTTGACAGCAGAGCTTGGCACTGGGCTGATTTTCTTATTTCAGGGTGTCAATATTTTGGTGTGCAGGGGAGGATTTACAAGAGGAAATACAGAAAATGCTAAGCCCTCCCCCTATATTTTTGAGGCACACCTTTTCAAGTCTGACTGTTTATCAGGCTTGCTTAAAATCTCAGTCTCTCTCACTACCTAAAAGGGTGCAGCAAAAACTGTGAATGTCAGTAATTGTTTTGCACACTTAGCAAGAAGAGTTGAATGTTGTTCCAAAAGAAGACCTTGACCTCAAGGTCACCATGGTTGTGTGATTCTGCTTAGCTGAAAGGAAGACCCAAAAGTAAAAGCAACCATATTTCACTGTCTCCTTTATAGAGCATCACTCCTCCACCCTGGCATCAGCACAGCCCAGCACTTGGTTCACAATATACAGAACCCAAATCAAAGGATGTGAACTCCTTCAGCCCAGTTAGGGGATATGTTGATCTGTGACATCCACCCATCCCTAAGCTCCCAAAATCCAAAGTGCACTTGCATCCCAGCTGCAATAGTCCTCGGCTGTAACCACAGCTCCTCTCTGAGGTCTTTTGCCTTGGGAGATTGGTCCTGGTCTAGCCAGCCACCCTAACAGATATATCCTCTTTAAAAATAGTAGTAAAAATAATAAAAGCAAGTTAGGAGCAGAGCTGTAACATTTAGCAGGTAAGTATACAGCAGCTGTATTTAAAAGTAGCCACTATCTTCCATTGAAAGCAAATTAATTATTTAGATATATTTATAAGATTTATAGGGCAACTGAAGCTAAAGCTAGTTAATTGAAATCCTGGTAACAGACTGAAGTTGTGCTAGATCCTATACTGTGAAATGCAGAGTCTTTATTAAATAAAGCCATTAAGAAGGATGATAATCCCTGTGGCCTTAAATATGAATAAGGTGCAATGTAAATAATAAAAGGCAAAAATCCAATTTTCATGCAGTGAACTTGAAAATACTCTGCTGTTTCCATTAAATTACCTTTTATTCAACATATTGTAATGGCACTGAGGGCACATCAGGCTTCCTTGTAATACAATTATTGTTCAGCATAAAACCTGTTTTTTTTCACTTGAAACAGAAAAGTGAAATATTTTATTTGGCTACTCCTATATGTCAAATGACATGAAAATTGAGAACAAAAGCTTCGCAGACACAATAAAAGAGAAAATAAGCAAAGGAAAAATAAACACATGCAAACAAGAAAAACCCAGAGTGTGACGAGGAAAGAGAGAAACAGGGTGCATAATAGTCATTTTCCAGTTAATTTTACAGCAATTTAATACTAGGAAACAGAACAGGAAAACAATTTCAGTAACTAAAGTAACTAAACTTGGATATAGGCCAAATGGAGCTGTAGCACACAGTAAAGGAGGTGAAACTCATCACAGCTCTTTAACCAGAATAAAATCTGGTGTGAAATATCTGTTGTGCTCCTTCCAAACATGAGGATGATAAAAGGAGCTCGAGTGCATCGAGGGCTCGAGTCTGGAGGTGTGCAGTCACTCCTGGCTGGTATGGGCCACTCTGGGCATGCTTTAACTTCTCATCTACACAGGGAACACTGATATTTACTATTTTTCCATAAAGAATTCTGTGGAATTAAGAAACATTAACTAAAGATGCCTCTATTTACTAAAGAATGGGAAACTGTAACATAAGGTCAAAATTTTACTATTATTGTTCAGAAACAGAATATCCCTATTGGGAAATTTAAACAGTCCATTGAAGATGAGCTTATACTTGCTATGGATGTCAAACAATTTTTTTCACTGTAAACCTTTCTGAAAATCAAAAGAATTCCTCCAGCAAAGCTGTGATGGAATAAAGAGAGGAGAATGACTCCATATTTATTCAGTTCAGTATTCAATTTGGAAGCATCATACCCAAAGAAATCCTTCAGCATGAAAACGCAGTTTTCCTTATGGCATCTTCACTGAATCAAGATGTTTAAGGAATCAACAAGAGCTACCTGAACTACTGTAACCTCCAAAACCACGTAAATATGCATTTTACAAGATTTACTTTTCATTGTCTGTTGCTGTCTTGGGCACATCCTATTTTCTGTGCCCACTGCCTGGTCATAAGAGTCACACAATCCCAGAATGGACCAAAAAGGGACCTTTAAAGACCATCTAGTCCAACTCCCTTGCCATGGGCAGGGACATCTTTCAGTAGATCAGGTTGCTCAGAGCCCCATCCAACCTGACCTTGAACACTTCCAAGGAGGGGGCACCCATGCCTTCTCTGGGCAACCTGTTCCAGTGCCTCACCACCCTCACACTGAAGAATTTCTTGTTTACATCTAATTTAAATCTACACTCTTTTAGTTTAGAACTGTTAACCAATGTCATATCACTGCAGGTCCTGGTCAAAACAAAAACAATAAAAAAAGGTTTTCTTACAAGACTTTAAGCACTAAAAGTCTCCATTAAGGTCCACCCTCACACTGAAGAATTTCTTGTTTATATCTAATTTAAATCTACACTTTTTTAGGTTAGAACTGTTAACCACTGTCATATCCCTGCAGGTCCCGGTCAAAACAAAAACAATAAAAAAAATCTTTCTTGCAAGCCTTTAAGCACTAAAAGGCTCCATTAAGGTCTCCATGAACTGTTCTCTTCTCCAGGATGAAGAACCACAACTCTCTCAGCCTGTCCCCATAGGAAAGGTGTTCCAGCCTTCTCAACATTTTGAGGTCCTCTTCTGGACCTGCTCCACATCAGTCTTGTACAGCAGACCCCAGAGCCAGTCACAATACTCCAGGTGGGGTCTCACAAGGGCAGAGCAGAAGGCAGAACCACCTCACTTGACCTGCTGGCTGGACTTTCTTTTATGCAGCCCAGCTAAGGCTGGTTTTCTGGGCTACAAGTGCACATTGCCTGCTCACCTCCAGCTGTTCATCTACCAGTGTCCACAAGTGCTCTCAGCCCACTCAGTAACTCCATCTGTACTGAGAGTGGTGGTTGACCCAGGTGAAGAAACTTGCACTTGGCCTCATTGAACCTCCTGATGTTGTCACAGAGGCATCCATGGAACAAGACAGCAGGTGCCATCACAAAACGGGGACCTACTGCAACCAAAGTTGTCCAGCACTCCTGACAAAAACAAGTTTGGATGTCTGTTGGGAATAGATCTACTACACAACTAATCTAAGATGCACCAAAATAGGCATACACTCACCCATAAAGGGGAAACCTCCCACACAAGAGTGCCCAAGATATCACTCACCCAAATTTGCAGGCGTCATCCACAAATTTGCTGAGAGCTCACTCAATCCCACTGTTTATGTCGTTAACAAAGCTACTGAACAGTCCTGGTCCCAAAACAGACCCCAAAGACACACCACATGTTGCTGACCTCCAGCTGGATGCTGACCATTAATTTGGTGCATCTCTGCTCCAATGCTGCTCATGTAGAAAATGAGTAGGGAGCATCTAAGGTCGCTCAGAAACAGCTCTGCTCCTGAGACCAAGTGTGGGGCAGAGAGACAATGGCAGGGGGTCACGTCAGGGGGTCATGGTGGCCATGGCAATGGGGCTGGCTCTCCTCCTGCTGCCCAGGTGGCCGTGCATGGCAAGGGGCACCGGTGGCACAGGACCTCACAAAGACACAGAATGGGCCACGGCAGTTCCCTGTCACCTCCCACCAAGGCTGGGTGAAAACACCATGTCACACCCCAAGGGAGAACCACCCAAAGCCCTCCACAGAGCAAGCCAACGGGGAGCACAGTGGCAGGGATGCAGCCTCCAGGCGAGACCTCCACGACTGGTAAAACTGTTCCCTTTTGCTTCTTGTGTGTGCAAAGAAAATAAACACATGAAATAAGAGAGAAAAGGTAAATCTATTCACGGGAGGCAGAGCAGAAAACAGGAACACCTGACAGACCTGAAGGGAAATAATACAGCAGCTCCATCAGTGCAAACCATCATCCTGAATGGTACCTGCACAAGGTCAATGAAGCAAAGCTATTGGAATGACATTCCCTGAGTTTTTCTTCCTAGGAAGGAGACTATTCCCTTCCAGTAACACTCTCCAAAAACAGCTCTGCAGAGGTGCTACGATGCTGCTGCTTACTATGGTAGGGAATTTTCACACCTCCCACCAAAACTGAGTCACAGTCCTAAAAAGGCCCCCAAGACTCTCACACACCCCTAGGAACACAGCTTGGGCATCACAACTCTTCTACTCTTCGCTTTGAAATCTGCAGTCTCTTGGAGCTATGGGGGCTGAAGGGAAGAGGAGTTGGAAGTAAAAAAAGAAATCAGTTTGTTCTTTCTACTACAGAGTCTCTTGCTTTGTAACCATGTGCCTAGCAGCACTGCCAAGTAGCAGATCACTCACTATCCTTCATTAATTACTGAAAAAAAAGCTACAAAAACCCAAAATGGTGTTTCTTTGAAGTTCATTCAGACAAAGCTACTGAACAGCCAGGATACTGAACACTGCAACGGTCAGGATCTCCCCATACAATTCTCTTCTTGGGTCTGCAGCTACACAACTTCAAAAAGTGAAATATGGCTGTAGAGGCATCTTTGAATGCACTTCATCAGCCAAAGAAACTCAAGAAAAACCAACAAAAAGTAACCTTTACCATCCTGCCTGAGATTCACCCTGGTCTTTATCTGCTTGCTGCCCATCGCCCTGGCTTTCCACCCTCAGGAGACAGCCTCAGGCTGACCACAGTCTTTGCTCTCTGTTTGGCTTGTGTTTATTCCACTGGCACTGGAAAGGAATCACTGATCTGGGGAGTCAGCGTCACTATCCAGAACCTTTAAGCCATGATTTGACTTGTCAAGGAAGCACATGTTCATCAAAAGCATCAGAGCAGCTGAGGAACCTCAACTCTATCCAGTCTCCCATGATCTCTCATTTTAAATGTCACCTCAGACTCCTTTCACCAAAATCTTCTACCAACAAAAAGTTTCCCTCTGATAACAACAGAGAGGATTAAATGAAATGTGCTTATTCTACACGCAAGATCCTAAAAAAAAACCAAAACAATTTAATCACAGTTTTCATAACCAGAGGAATTCATTCTCAAGTGATCAAATTAAAAAGGAAAGGGCCCCTCTGACAGGGCAGCATTCTAGTGCAGCAGCTACCCAGCACTAAATGAGGGGTATTGCTGAGGGAATTTAAACTTCTGTACTGTGTAAAATCGAACTAAAATAACAAAAAGCCAAAACACATTAAAGAGGCTGGAATAACTGGAGTAACTCATGGGATTTTCAAGCCTCCTTTGATAAAAAACAAAGAACTACAAAGAGCTGAAAAACGTCACCCATTGGGAACAACCCCTTCCCTGCCCTGCACTGTGCCACTTTTATTGTCACCTCAATGCACCCTGAATCCTCCTCACAGAATCATAGAGTGGCTGGAAGGGACATCCAAAGGTCATCCAGTCCAACCCTCCTCCCATGTCCATGGCCAGAAGGCAGCTGCCACTGCCACCGTTTTCCAATCAGATGGTGGCCGACATGAAGAGTGGTCAAAGCACTGTTAGTCTTGGGAGTTTTAATTCAACAAATATGCCATGGCACGAGCCAGCCGACTCCATTTCAGCTGTAGCAACGAGGAAGGTTGTCATCAACAACAGCTGGCCATGTCTCTGGGAACAAGACTCCAAAAAGACTGGCCAAATCTCATTTGTTTTATTATTGACAATGCTCGAATGTCAACCTACAATGTATATTCCCCCTAAACACTCCCCTCATACTTTTAAGGTTAAGCTGTTGTCTGAGGCCTACTGGCACAGGAAACCAAACATCAAAAACTGTCCTCTCCCATCTTCCTTTCATTAGCTCCCACCAAGGACACCCCTCTCCCAGGGTCCTCAACCACTAGCATCACCAGTGACTTCTGAAGGTATTCATCACCCACGTGTAAGGATCTCACCTTCTGGGTCTTTCTCTGTGCCCTCTCGACAGAAAAGAGTGACAGCACTCAACCTGAAAGCCAAGTTGTGCAATATAGGCAAGAAAGCACGTGTTAATTTGGGAGTTAACAATTCAACCACCACTCCTGACACTGGTAGGCACCCTGGCCTGCTGCAGAAGAAGGATGCAGAAATTGGAGAGCAAAGTCTCTGTGGCTCCCTACATCTCTACATCTCTTTTAGTGTGCTACTGGTAAAGGGAAGAAGACATTGACCTTCCCCTTAGTTCCTTGCTTTAGGTTTTGAGGCTTGGGATGGGTAGGAGACAGTCATTCAGCCCTGGCTGTTGGGGTTTTGTTTGCTAATAAGCACAAAGTGACCCCTCCCTGGCTGAACAGTTTTTTTACAGATGCTGAAATCTACACCACCCCTTCTTTAAAGTGTGCTAAATTATTTTTAACAGTAATGACCACCATGGAAATATATACGCAGATAAAAGCGAGACTGACTGCATAGAAAAGGAAGTCCTGTGTTTATCAAAAGGACAGATAAAACCCAAGCTAGGAAAAGTAAAGTTTCCTTTCTGTAATATAGACCACAAGTACCAAACTTCCCTTTTAGAAAATAATTTCTTGATTTTTCAATCAGGTTGGATTTTACATTGCTGTGTGACTGTGAAATACAAAGAATCAAATGTTTTCCAGTATGACCTAACACCATGATTACCTACCCAGCAGAAGAGTGTAAGTAAAAAAAAATTCATGTCACGGCTGTCAACTATTATTTTCCTGTATTTTATGATGTGTAATGTATGACTGTATTCTCCAAGGGCTTTTTAATGATTTGTTTTAGAAGGGGAGTATGCAGAAGAACGAGGCTGTTCACACGAAAACTCTTGGCTGAAACACAAGGACTGAACACGACGCCGTCCACGCCTGCCTCTTCCCCAGAGCTGCCCTCCCCACGTAGAGCTGGTGAGAAGCAGCTGATGAATCCTGCCCACCCCCTGAGCAGCAGCTCACGCTTCTGCCAGGAAAGCCTGGGCTATTTCTGTCTCCTATTTCACTGGCATTTTAGCACGAAATCTCAAGGCTTGGCAGCGAGGCTCAGGAGGGCGCGTCACGACAGGGCTCAGCATCCTCAAGGAACAGGCACCTTGCAGCAGCCTGGTACCCAATCCCCCACTTCCCTTCCAGCCAACCCCTGCTCCCCTTGCTGGGCATCCCTCCTCCCTCACACAACAGGCAGATCTGTATTTTTGGGGTGCAAGAGGCAGCTCTGTATGGACACACACATCGTCCATTGAGCAGGCCTGCTCCATCTCAGGAGGTCAGCACAGGCACAAGATGCAGCAGGAGCAGCCACTGTGCTGTGACACTTGCCTAGCCCATGGTGACAATACTGCACAATTTACTGAATTGGATATGGGCTCAAGAAGAATGCATGGAACAGGCTTTTTTTTTCTGTCAAAAACTATCAATTCAGGGATGTACACATCATACACATACATACATATATTTGTGCGTGTCTTATTCACAGATAAATAAATGCTAATGGAAGTCAATCCAAACACAATCAATCAAAACAAAACCTTCCTTCTACTTCTATTTTACTGCATTAAAATAATCAAAAATTCATAAATTATTACCATTATTGGAAATGAAAATGTATTGATTAGCTTATAGGGATAACAGTATAGAAACCTGATACAAGCTGCAATAAAAGCATTTCAAAACACATAAGAAGGTAGCCAATGAAAAGGCAACCTGCTAAAAGCTGTTTCCAAACAAAATTAGAGATTAAAAAACAAATTCATAAAATCATGTCTTTTTCTAGTAACTCACAGAGGAGTTTTTGATTGGAATTAGCCTGAAATTAATCTACAAATAAACACACTTGGTAATATTTACTGAAATGATTATGGAGTAAAGTCAATCTGATAGTGCCTCTATTGGGCTGACTTCTTGCTGTCACTTGGAAGGCAATCAGGAGGCAGCACACCAAACACAGCAGTATCCCCTTCACTGGGTTAGGACTGCAGCATCTTCCACCAACGTCCATCCACAACTGCCCTAGCAACATTTTAGAGCTCTCTTTTCCTCTACCCATCCTGCACCTAAAACCACCTTAATGATACGTCAACTGCAGCAATTAATGAACCTTTGTCCAGAGTGGGATAACAGCTTAATGAGACAGTAATACATATTAAAATCAATATTATTCAGCTGATAAGTCTATTCTAGTCTTCCCTCTGAAAATAACTGAGACTGTAGGAGAAATGATCATTAGCATTTTGATAACAATCTTGCCAGCCTTCTGTTAAAATATTTTCTCTTTCAACTAAAACTGGGATTTGTTATCTCATGCAAGTAGACCATTCTAAAATTAGCAACAGCCAATTCCCATGGGTTTGGATGAGATTTTTTTTAAAAAACTTGGGAAAAAAAATTAATGCTAACATGCCTGAATTATCAGACTGTCATGCCTGTTGCTGTAGCAGTGGATAGACACTCTAAGCATTGCCTAAGAAGCAACCCCTTCCCATAAATACCAGTTTTGTGCACAGAAAGGCATTCCCTAAGTATATACAGCATTACTTTCGCTTGCCTGATAAATCACATTCCAGCTGACAGCCAACAGAAGGGACAAATTCCTCACTAACAGAAATCTTTAAGGTATCTTCAAAACAAAATGTGGCTGAATGCCACCAAACAGCAAAAGGCTTTGCATCTTCAGGAGTGGACCAAAATTCCTCACCTTCCCCAAGACAAGTTATGTTATGTGATCACCATGGCAAAAGAAAATAGTCCCATCTTTCTCTTTTTTTTTTAATGAGCATTTCCCACAGCCCTCCCTCTTCTGGCCCCCAGCACTGCAAACCAGACTGCTAAGCCTTCCATTTTCCAAAACAGGGCAAGACAGAGACCTGCAGAAACAGCTTTACAGTGTTCCCGAGGACATGTGTCCTCCAGAAACCCCTGTCCTTGGGTCAACCACACACAAACAGACCAGTTGCACCAAAAACCCCAATGGCTCCAATGACACAAGAAGCCAAACTTTAGTGAGGGCCAATCCACGCTTTGAAAGTGCCAGGGAGCAGCTATGAGACAAACCCAACTGTGGGTTTTGCTGTTTAACCCCTTGACAGCTGGCCTGCAGAGGGTGGAGTCTGCCTCAGAGGAGTCAGAGGACTGAGCCTGGTGCCAGCCACCAGGCCTTCCAGATGTCCCCCAGAAGAGGTGCAGGGGAGGGGCACGTCCCCATCATCTCCTTCGAGCAGACACCAGGCACAAGTTCACAGGTGACCTCAGCTAACAGCGACCAGTGCACAGCAAGTTCTGCAGAGCTGATGGAACTTATGCTTAAAAGACTGGGCAGAAAGTGCTCTTAATTCCAGATGGTTTACATTTTTCTCTCTACTTTTGAAAACAAAATGTCTTTTTAATACCAAAAGTAATATTCCCTCCTTTTGTCCTTCCCCTGAACTGAGAGGCATCTCATGTACATGTATCGTTAAATTAATATTTGTTCTTTCTAACGGAATAAAAACGTTCAAATTACACACAAAGACAATTAGATTAAATTACTGGGCACACGCTGTAGGGTTTCTTAAAGTTAGTCAAACAATTTTAAAGGTTTTTTTTCAGCAATGCTCTAGCAACATAAGCAAAACTTCCCGCAAAGAGGAGGTAACGAGTTTAACATTACTGCTGAGGAAGACAGTAATGGAGCCAAGCAAGTAAAACTAGCACATAAGCAACCCCCCTGCCACCCCAAACTGTCAGGAAAAGGCATGGCTCAAGCTGTCAGAGGAATCTGAACTGGCAGAAGAAAGAGGATATGGGGCTAATAAATGGGGAGAACCTGTTCCTAGGCCCATCTGCACAATGCACTTGAAAGAAATTGTTCTCATTTTTTCACTCCCTGTTTTTGGTTTCATTCGGTTTGTTTGTTGGTTTAGTTTTTTTCACTTTCCCTTTTGCATAATGGTCAAGCCAGTAGGCAGCAACTTTCCAGCCAAAGTACCAGCCTGCTCCACTGGAGAGGCTTCTGTAGTCAGGAGCAGTTTGGTTTGGGGTGAGATGAGGGACAAATAGGCAGCTCTCAGCTGGCACCGTGTTTCCCCGTTGCTCCCTCCCCAGCTGCAGAAGCACAGCTGCTGTGCAGTCTGGGGCAAGGCCAAGGGCAGGCAGCTTTCTCAAATCCCATAGTTTATCTTTGTCCAGGCTCTCATGTCCTGTTAGAGCTAATCTTGGGTTCTTCCCACGACAGCTTTCCCCAGATTGGGAAAACCTGTTGCAAAAGATCAGATTTTAACAAGAGTGCATTGAAAACTCTTGCAAAAATTCAGCTTGATAATGATGAGTGAGTGCTGGAAAGCTGAAACCACAGGCATCCCAAACAGTTTTGGTCCACAGAAGTCACCAAGTCCCTGAGAACTGAATGAATCCAGTGTAGTATAGGTCAGCAATTAACACACTGCAATGCTTAAAGACATTAATCAGAGGGAAATGTTAGTTATGGCTGACCTTCTAAAGCCCAAGGAAAGGCTTCTAAGAGTGATCTACCACTTCAAAAGACAGTGGCAACCCAGAGCTATGAATATTACAGGTGGGTTAGTGAAGTGCAAAAGGGAATTATAGTTTTTATCTGAAATTTATGCAGGGCTTCTTAACAGAGACAGCATGAAGTGTTGAACAGAATATTGAAATTAGAGGGACCATTATAAATACAACGGTGCAAAACTCAAGTACGCAGAGACTTTTCAAGTTGAAACTATAATGGGATTATTAACCTAAAATTATGAGATAAAGAAAAATAACTCTATAGACTATAAGAAAAAAACCCTCCAGAGCACAAAATCCTCCACAGCATAAATAAAATATTGTTGTAGCATTTTATGTGGCAGCTTATTGACCGCCTGGACACACAGCTTTGTTTGGAAAGAGAACACGTGGCCTCCCCCTGACCCACAAGTACAGGCACCCAGCCTTAACAGCCAGAGCTCCCAGCCAGTCTGACCTGTTGGGCACCCAGCCAGCACCAGGAATCTGCCTGAACATGAACTGGTAAGATTAGAAACAAGGAACAGAGCGTGCTGCTACAGCCCAAACACAGACCTCGCTGCTGCATCCCTGCTCACAAACAAAGTGCAGCATCGCTGCCAAACCCCATTCCACAGCAGAAAATAACTGTCGTAGCTTCAGTGTGCACAGCCGGCGCTTTTTAATCTCCCCAAATCCCAGCCCCTCGAGTAATAACTCTGTGTTTGTAAGGCAGCTTCCCTCGGAAGATCCTGAAGCACACGAGGGTGAGTGAGGGCTACTGGGGCAGGTTTTCAGCTGGGAAACGTGAAGCTCAGAAAGTTCACGCAGCTCCCTGAAGGTCAATGAAGACTTTCTGTGCAGAGC
>NW_008610355.1:0-4607 GCF_000691845.1 Merops nubicus | reverse complement strand
TCCCTTCTCAGCCCTAAAACCACAGCAGTGCTGTCTTCCCAAAGAGCAAACAGCACAGATTTAGGGGAGGTGGGCAAAAATTGCCAGGATTAAAACGTGCATAGGATCTTAGGGCTGAGTCAAGCGAGTGTACACATCTCTGAGTAACCAGCTACAGAACCCCGCACGCTGTCATACACTGGTGGTGGCCATGAATCATTCAGAGGGATGACATGCCTGGATTAAACTTGGCATTCACATCTGACAGCAAGAGGAGTCCCACAGAGGCATGCAACACTGACACGAACTAGTTGAGAGGCTCTGGGGCTAGTGGCACAGAGTCCTCTCCATCACCTCACGGCTCTTCTGTATGTGACCAAGCCAGCACTGGCCATCTCAGACCAGAAAGAAAAGTCCACTGTCAAGGCTGGCACCCTTTGGACTCATCAGGCTCATCATGCATTTTTCTAGCTTGCAAGTAAAAGTTAACAGCATCATGCAAAGATGGCTAAAAATACTCAGCCTCTGGAAAACACAATGGACACGAAGATGACACCTACAAATGGCAGGTTTCCAGAACAGCATAAAAGCTCAGCAAATGATGAATTTTTCTGACTGAGTCCCTCAGCAATCCCTTCTATGCTCACTCCCTTCTGTGAGGACAGCTTTAATTGCTGTGATTTGAAACATTCCTGGCTCTATTTGTTGCAATACCCTTTGGTATGATTGTTCACCTCCTGTGTTGAACCACGCTTTTTAGCCATCTGCCAGACAAAAAAAAAAGTAAATCCTCAATATCAGAGACTTTGCTGTGTGGAATAAGGACTGATATGGCTTTGCAACCAAGTTCAGGCACTGGCCAACCAAACTACAATATCAGAAGCAAACAGATCAGAGACGAAGAACAGAAGTAAGCAAAGTCCCTGGGCCTATGCATAGCGTGTGCTGCTGACAAAAGAGGGATTCCTGTCTGTGCAGAACTGGTTGTTAACAAGTTGAAGAGTCTTCTCTGCCCAGGAGAATGTGTGTCCCCTTTGCAATCTGCTGCTGCTCACAGAGGATATAAATGCAGCTAAACACCAGACTCCATCCGCTTCCTCTTGCGTAACCCAGGGTGGGATCTTCACCTGACAGACAATGTATCCAAGGCCGTGGAAAATTACTGCAACCTCTACTCCACATTCCATCCACTGCAACTTCAGAAACCTAGAGATAGTGTAGCATGAGGCAGGAATCTCATAAAAAAAAGTGAGTCAATGTGTCTTTTGGAGAATTTCTACAAACAGAGCAACTGAAAAGCCTAGATAGCAAATCAGCACCACTCCCTCTTCTTGCAAAATTCCTGGGAAGCCAAGAGTGGGAACCTGTCCCCTGGGCTAGCAAACAGCAGCCTTCCACCTGAGGTGGTGAAATAACGACTCGCACACATTTAGCTGGCTGTTAAGACCTTTAGAACTCCTGAAAAAATTCTAAGTGATAAACTGCAATAACTGCCAGACAACCAAGCAAGCAAGCAAGCAAGCAAGCAAACAAACAAACAAACCAACAAATCCCTACACTCGGTAAAGAAGGCAAATTTACTATAATGCTTCAAGAGTCTAAGGGAGCCATTTACTTTGACAGAAGGTGAATTCCCTGAGCAGTTCGACTGGGGTAATGGAAACAGAGGAGCCAATAAATTATAACCTTGTGTGTAATGCGCCGACCATTATAAACCACTCTTAGCCTCCTGCTTTATCCCATGGGGGTCCACTCTAACAGTTGCTGGATTTCCTTTCCCTCATTCCTCCAGCATGTCAGACCCTTCTATAACATCTAACACCACACTCTGCATTCACACAGCATCTTTAACATGAGCATCCCAAAATATACACCACCACTTAGAAACATTCAGAAGCTATTGGTTTTAACAGGTTTTAATAGAGGCACTGGGAGAGTAACTGGCTTACCAAAGGTCACCTACCACCATCTATCAAGGGCATCCCAAATACTTTCCAAGTGTCCATTAGGAAGTAGACACCACTTCCAGATCTCTCGTACAGAAGATGTCTACCACCCATCTTAAAATACCTACAGTATTTTAAAAGTGTTTCTGAAGAATGGTCTTGGACAACTTTAGGAGCATCTCTGCTGCCAGTTCATCCCCAGCCCCTCTCATGCTGGGTTTCAGCACTCTGGATAGACCAAGTCTGAGATAAACTATGGAAAAGAAGCACCAAAGACCAGACAGAGAAACACCAAACCCCTCAACTTTTGCCAAAGTGATAAAAATCATTCCTTGATTTTAGAAAATACCACCTATACAAAGAAGACTTCCCCAAAGTATGAGGTGTGGAAGGAAAACACAGTTGTAATAGAAACACTAAAGCCAGCCCTGCTCTGTCTTCTAAGGTTAATTAAAACTCTCAGAGAAACAGATCCCTGGTGTGATTCCAACATATCAGTCCAAGGATCTGGGCAAGACTGAAGTCTGACAGAAGTGACCTTGGCTCTCTGCCATTACATTTCACAATTAGCACTTTCCTTCCTAAACCAAAAAAAAAGCCCATAATGATATGTCCCATTGTGTAGACTGCATTACCTAAAATGAAAGGTATTAATTAGTAAAATAGTGTAATTTGCAATTAAGCTCCAGGCAGCAAATCTACAGCAATTTCTGATTTTTTTTTTTTTGTTTAATGGATATATCATGAAGAATCACTTCAGCTCTCTCCAAGGGAGCCTAAGCTGTCAAAGACCAATGTAAACCTAAAAAGGATGCAATTCTGCTCTTCAGGATCAGCCTCAAAAAGCCTAATTCTGGGCTGTTTTGTACCATCTATTGTTTAGTACGGAGAGAGGTGCTGTACTCTTGTCTCCAGGATATCTCAGCAATCAGCTGTATCAGCAGCTCCAAGGAGGATTATTCTCTCCTGCTGCTTTTTTTTAAAAGCAGATTAGTTCAGACTTTCTTTCACTGTAATGAACCTTGTAAGGATCAAGCACATTGCATTGATTTCCAGGATAAAATTGTGCAGTCAGTCAAAAGGCCAGGCAAACAGTTTCACAGACCCGCTCTGCCCCAGCAGACCCACTGCCCCAGAATCACCCATTAGCCTCAGCAAGGAGGAAAAAAAATCACAGCTGTTAACCATAAAAGCCAAAAGGTGACTCTCAGGTCACCGGTAACTTTGCTTTCTATCAAATTCAGATGGGTGACAACGCACAGAGAAACAAACCTGAAGATGCTCACTGAAGTCTTATTCAATCAAACTCAGAAAACAACAGAACATGATGTGGTTTTATTTACTGTATGATACCTGCAATAAGGCCCAGGGAGCTAACGTCTTTAAAATCTGTCAATTTATGCTAAAATAATGGAAATTCAATTTCTCTAAAAATTTGCATTAAGATACAAAGTTGCTCTCAAGTAACTTTCCCCATCAAGCATTCCCTTACATGCACACTCCCTTCTAACATCTGAGCCTGACGAGGATTTAAAGGTATGAAAAGCAGAGATGTTCTTCTTTCTGAATGGTCACAAAAACTTGGCCAGGGTGCAGGAGCCTGCCTCTGCAACAGGGACCCTGCAGGGGCAGTGAAGCCTTCCACAAAGACCCTGCCTCCTGTCAGGGACTAGTATCTGGACATCAAACCAAACCGTGAGGTTATCATATTTTAACCTACCTAATGAATGCAAACTTCCCTTTCTGCAATGCTGAAGCTCAATATGACAGGAGCTGTCAGCTATGACAAAGCCACAAACCTAAGTTTAGCTGAAAAACAGTCAAAAAAGCAGAGGGCAGAATCCCACTACTTCTCCTCTTCTTTAAATTTGACAAATTATTATTAAATACTCGAAGACGACCGCAGTCTACAGCTCAATAATAAAGCATCTACCCTTCCAGAACTACTGCCCAGCTTATTTTACTTCAGACTCCAAAAGTGAACTTTAAGGAACAACATATGGCATTTGCCATCACATCATGTAGGCAAAACTTCAACACACAGGTACGGGTCTATTTGTTCTTATTTTACTTCAGACTCCAAAAGTGACTTTTAAGGAACAACGTATGGCATTTGCCATCACTTCCTGTAGGCAAAACTTCAAAACACAGGTATGGGTCTATTTGTTCCTCATTAAATAAATTAATTAATTGAAACATTTGCTTTAGCCATACAACTTCAAGAGGAATCTCTGCATTGACCTTTCCAAACCAAAACCTGCCCACTAAATTACAGCTCAAGCAGATTTCGTGAAAGACCAAAGACAATTAATAGGCACTATATATATGGCATTAGAAAGATGATGAAGTTCAGAGTCTTCAGAGCATCTCCACTCCAAAGTCTCCTAAAGAAGTCCTGCAGTAAATTTCACCCTATCGAATTATACAATAACACAGAAGGCTGGGAGGAATTGATCTTGTCCCCTCTGAGTCAATGAAACGCTCTCCATTGATTTTAAAGGGAGCAAGATCGGGCACTCGATTGCACTTTTAGAATAAATAAACGCGTCTGTGGCAGTACTCTCCTTCAATAAATCACGCATCTTCTACACAGAAATGAAATTCCGTTCCCTTGGGAGGGGAAACTTCTGTCAGGACTCTGCGCGGCTGCAGGCGGCACAGGCAGCGCCCGGGCGCGGAGCG
>NW_008610354.1:0-16307 GCF_000691845.1 Merops nubicus | reverse complement strand
AGGATTCTATGATTCTATGAAATCTCCTGAACCCCCGGCAGAGCCATGGAGCCAAAAATAGTGTGTTTTCCAGGTGGCCAACTCATACATGCACAGCCAACCTTCTCTTGGAGAGAACTGAGCCTAGAGGGTACCAACAAGCAAATAAGTGCAGGAGAAGAGGAGCCACAGCTGAGGCATAGATGGACTACCTGCACGTCTCCTGTTGTCTTTATTTGAACATCATGCCAAGCCAACATTTGAGGGAGGATTTTACTTTTATCCAGGATTGTCTTATGAGGTTATCTGGCAGACTAGTTGGTGTTTCTGCTTGGGAGTTATATCTGGAAATTTTGAGCTCCTCTGGAGAGTAGAAGCTGACCAGGCACGCACTGGATGCTCAGCAAGTGCAGCCTGCCCATGTGTGGACACAGAACCTCCACGTGGCCATGCCGTAGGTCCAGTTCTTTCTGGTGGCACTGCACATTCCCAGCACACAAATACCATCTGTATGACACACACACAACACACTCACAGCTTTCCAGAAACCTGGGGGCTACCAAGGAGGCATTGTATCACACATGTGGGCATCTTTGTGCCCAAAATTTCCTAGTGAGAAACATGACCCTCCTCAGCGTGGATTTTCCTTCACCTGCTGAAAGGCTTGGCCATCCCTGTTGAACAGCCCCTCTGCATGTCCCCATAGCCATAATTCATCTGCTCTGCAAGCTGTGCTTCAACAGGCTACCTGTGACACCTCTTTTCAGCCAAGCTTGTGGGAGCTGTGTTGATCTCTGCTCATCTCTGACTGCTTCTTCACCTTTTTGTTACATATACTTAGTGCCTTTTCACTCTGCAGAAAGATTTCTGATGTGCCTGTAGGCCACCCAAGATGCCACATGGAGGCATTTTGTGTTCACACAATGCCTACTGCTTTCCATCAGCAGCTCCCAGGGCACTTTATAAAGGAGTCTGGCATCTTGATCTCCAGTTCACACACAGGGAGACTGAGGTGCAGGAAGGTGGGCAGTCTACAGGCAGCCTCAGCTCAGCAGCAAACCCAGGGACAGGAAAAATTTCGACTCCATTCAAGTCAAATATTGTACCAAGAGGGGCCCCTGCGTTTGGTTATGGGGGTTTTAACCCTGTTTCCCACTTACTTTCATGCAACTTGTGTATCTTGGGCCTTTTCTCTCCTGGGTTGCAGAAGGCCCATGTTGTGCACCTCACTCATCCCCCGTGGCACAGCAGACGGAGGCAGCTGACAGCAATCCACTGCCTCCTTCTAGCACACATGTGATTTCTGATCGAAAGCCAGCAGCTTGGTTGGCAGGAAAAGACTGAAAAATATCATTGCAATTAATGTGGAGAAACTTGAAGCTACAACACTATCAGTAATCCTGCAGAATAAAACATGAAAGTGCAAAAAGACTAAGTGATGCTTTGCAAGCCATATGGGTGGGTTCTCAATGAATGATGGACAATTTTTAATAGAGCAGTTGGATGGGCAAATTCCTGTGATTTTAGGGCAGGGTAGGGAATCACAGAAAGTCTGCTTGATGGGCATCTCTGGCAGAAAAAGGGGACAGAAAGGCATTTCAAAAGGTGGATATCAGAACCAGAGAGGGTTTAATGCTGCTGGGTTAGTGCAGACACAAACTCTTTCATGGCATTCTGCCTGGGTTGGGGTTGCAGAACCTCAGTCAAATTCAGAAGCAGAAGAGTGAGATCAATACAGAGCAGAGTACCAATTAACAGCCCTGGTTTCCAAGAACATCCTTCCTTTGTCCTCTAAAATTTCCTTTGTCTCTGTCACAGTTCAATAGACAGCACTGAAATTTCCCTTCTAAGTTAAGAAGCAGTTTGCAGCTAGCAGAAGTGGCACGTACATTAGAAATCTGTGTTAATCATACACAGAAAAACAACTTCCAAGTTTAAATAAGAAGGGTTCCTTGCCTCAGATCAGAGATTTGCTTGAGAAACAGACATGATTTGCTAAGTAAATGTTTTTTTAATTCTCCTCAGAGATATGTTTCCTTAAAATACAGTGTATAGCTTCGTATATAGAATACAGTCACATTTGGGAAAATACAAATTGCATTGCAAATGCTTGGATCAGTGTCTTCCTCTGAGAGCCAGGCAGCTGCAGCTCCAGCATCTCTCCTCCTTCACCCCAAGTGCCCCAGCAAACATTTAAAAAACAAAGACTCAGCCAGAGCACAGAATGTCATTACTTTAGTTGGTTTGGTTTAGCTGGTTCCTTTTCCAGGGCAGGTTGTCACTACAGGGCTGAACCAGCCAGCCAGGGTGACAGGCTGAGAGATCTGGGGTTGTTCAGTCTGGAGAAGGGACAGCTCCAGGGAGACCCTCTGCCAGCCTTCCAGTGTCTGAAGGGGGGCTCCAAGAAAGCTGGGGAGGGACAAAGGCTTTTTTTACAAAGGCTTGTAGGGATAGGATGAGAGGTGATGTGTTCAAACTGGAAGTGGGTAGATTTAGATCAGAAATTAGGGAGGAGTTCTTTCACTATGAGGGTGGTGGGACACTGGAACAGGTTGCCCAGGGAAGCTGTGGATGCTCCATCACTGGATGTGTTCAAGAACAGCTTGGATGGGCCTTTGAGCAACCTAGTCTAGTTGGAGGTGGCCCTGCCCATGGCAGAGTGGTTAGGACTAGATGATCTTTAAGGTTCCTTCCAACCCAAACCATTCAATGATTCTACAATTTTGCAGAAGCTTGAAACTTCTGTAACAGAGCCCTTCGAAGGAGCAAAGTGTGACCACCTTGGATTGCACAGGTATTCACAATGACAACAAAAATAAGGAGGGATAACAGCTGGGAGTATTTAGCAACCTGTTCAGTGTCAGAAGCCCTGCAGGAAATTCCCACTGCTTCAGAACTGGATACTTGAGGGTCTTTATGTAACCTACCAGAGCAATTTCACCCAAGCACTGGCCTCCTCTTCATAACCATCTTTCCCTTCCTCTCCCCTAAGGAGCACTTCACCTTTGGTCACCAAAAAATTGGGCCACCCTGCCAGGGATAATATGCTCCCAGGCATTATTTTCTTAAGGGAAGCAGGGGACATCCCAGTCACAGGACAGGTCACGTAACAGCAGGAAGGTGGCAATGCTAACTGCTCTGTATTAATTTAATTAATTTTAGTTAATTGCTTTGGTGAGTGCAGCCTACTGTCAGCTGGACCTCCTCCCTGTGAGGGGCTGAATCCTCTGGATTTGTTCTGAGACCAAAAGATCAGTTGTCCTGAGCAGGGGTGGCTGAGGTGGCCTGGGTGACAGCAGAGATGGTGGCACACCCCAGGAAGCAGCGTGGTGCAGCCACCCAGGGGTGCCCAGGCAGCCAGGGGCACCCAGCCAGCCAGCCCCTGCCCAGGCAAGGTGTCAGGGTTGACACTTGGTCTGGTGGAGCAATTGCCCATTCTGGAGGGTTTTGAGCCAGTGTGTGGCCCATGAAACTTGTGTTTGGGGAGTGAGCTCTGCAACTCCTCCTTCCTCTCACTCGATGCCCTGCACCACAACAAGGAACCCCTCAAGCTCGCCCGGCCCCCTCCTGCATGTCAGCAAGAGGGGCCCTTGGCCTGGCTCTTTGCTTGGCAGGACTCCAGCTGTGCACAACTGTGACTTATCCTCTCAGTCTCGCTCATAAGCCATGAGAGCCGTGAAGAGGGAACTCTGGGGGATTAGGAAACTTTCCTGATGGAGAGGAAAAGGGATGTTGAATCTGAGATCTTGAGATCCCAGCCTGCTCCATCATGCACCCCTTCACTCAGCATGGTTGGGTGCTTCAGACCCCCTTGTCTTCAGGGAGGGCATCCTCTAAGTGCATCTGTTTTAAAAAATAATTTTGAGTGGCTTAGTGAATATTAGTTTATCCAGGCATAGTGATTAAACTAAGCCTGCATCAATATTGCCTCCAGAGGCACCTAAAGGAAAGCTTACTGCTTCAGCTTTCTCCTCTTCCATGAATTTCAGAGCAACCTCAAGAGAAATTAATACAAAAATACCTTCTCCTTATGTTGTCCTCTGTAGGGGAATACTTGGATTTCTGAGAGGGTTTTTTTTGGCAAGATCTGAAAACAGATTCACTGCTGACCATAGTCAGATCTGTGTGTTGAAAATGCCTGAAGGACAGAAGCTCAGGTGGGTCAGGTGGCACAGCACCCCTCAGCTCAGCGACACTTAGTCCTGCCACAACTCAGGATAATCTTCTCAGAAACCTTCACCCAGGGCAACATCTTTACAGTGCTTCAAATGTTTCACTCTTCTGGGGTTGGACTTTTTTTCCAGTTAACCACCTGGCTTCTAACTTCTTCCCTTGCTCCCAAGGATGCTGCACAATCCTATTTCCCCTCAGACCCGATGGAAATAGGGGCATACCCCACCTTCATATTTTCTGGATGAAGTGCAGCACCCAGCATTAGGCAGGCCATGGCAATCCAGGAGGCACTCTGCCTCGGAGCAGTGCCACAGCCGAATTTGAATGTTCAGCTGCACATGAAAGGCACATTTAATGAAGTATGAGAGACTAATGAAGACAGCACGACTCTGAGTGAGCACGAACCTGGCACGATGCTGCCATCTTGGATTTTAAACCTAGATGTCAATTAAAGATTTGAATGAGGTCAACTGCAGTGACCCAGCTAAACAAGATGCAATTAATAGTAGGTTGACCTCTCTTACCCTTCTTCCCCTAAACCTCCTCTTCTTCTGTGTTCACTCACTGCTCCTGGGGCAAAAGAGACAGAGATTAACACTAATTAGGCCTCACTTAACATGGTTGTTTAAAAAGTTAACTCTTTCTTTTCCTTTACTCTTCTCTTTCCATACGTTCATAACAAATGCATCACAGCCAGTTGATGGTTAATAGGAAAGGATTTGAACACTTTTAATATCCTCTTTTAGCAGGTCTTTTGTTCTGTCATTACAGGGAACACTGTCTGAAGCAAGCTGAGTGTCTATATGTGACACCACAAGGTTAATGCTCACATCCAAGGAATACTCTTGAGGGAAGTCCTCATCCTGAAGGGCGTCCTGTGGGTTATATTCTATAAATCAAAATACATCTAACAAAATCTATGGCTATTTTCTGCCTCTGTGGAACACACCATTTCCTAGAGAAGCTGGTACTCTGATGGCTTACAGCTAAGAGGAACAGGAATAGTGGCAGGCTGCTGCCACCTCTGTTTCAGAGAGTCTATAGCCTTTCACAGAGGACTATCAGGAATATTTGCTTGCTTGACAATATGGGGATGGGATATACAGAAATAAATGTTATATCCACTGATAAACGCCAAAATCATACTTTAAAAAGGTGTAAATAAAACTCCTGTGCATTCATGGTGTTGCGTGTTGCTGTGCACACAAATGAATGTGTGTGTTGAATGCATACCTGGCTGTGAGAAGGGTGGAGCTGAAGCTGGGTCTGTGTTGATCAGAGACTCTGTGCTGCCCAAGGAACTGGCTGCTGAACTACCCAGCACATAAAGAAATGAATTTGTATGAAAGTAAATGTATGTAGGTATTTATCAGAGTAAGTTGAACACAAAGCCCTTATTGTTTGGCAGGGATGAGACAGCAGTGGCACACAGAGGAAGAAAGCTCCTGCAGCTGATGTAAACGCTGCAGGGATGCCAGGTGAGGCAGCTGGAAATGGAAGGTGTTGCTGGGGATAGGAAAAATGCAGTGCAGAGTGGAGCAACTAACACACTGCTGAACACCAGGGACGTGCAACCACCCAGACAACCAGAAAGATAATTTTCAGAACAGCTTTATGGATTAGGATGCTTCCAGAGGATTTTAGTGTTGTCACATTGTGCCCATTGTTGTGATTCTTGAGTTCTCACTCCCATCAGAAAAATTTCCCCTACTTCAGCTTCTTTGAAAAGAGAACTTGGGCAAATGGACCAACCCCACTCTCACCTCAGAATATTCTAGGTATTTTCATGACCCCACAGATCAGTGGAGATCTCAGTGGAGGGAAATTTTAGCCCAGAATTTAAAAGCATTTACTTTGCTCCTGCTGCTTTTCATCTATTTTCTCTCCTCCTGGTGTGTATTTTCCTACCCTGCTGTTGTGGTGCCGCATACTAATAGAGCAATACTTGGCCCATCCCCAGAGGAGCAGGTTTATTGGGGAACAGAGGAGTGAGAAGGAATTTCAGCACATCCAATAATTCTCCTCTCCATGGGATGCCTTCAGGTAAGAGCAGATGATTTGATCCCAACCATTCCCTATTGTTCTATCACTGCTGAAAAAGCACTGCCATCAAACAGATGTAACCAGCATCCTGTCCCTGGTTATTTATATACTGCACAGCTTACAAACTCCTAACCTTTATGTGTTTGCTTCCAGAAGGAGGCCCCTGTCTTGCTAAAGCCCTTCTGCTTGTGATGCAGGCTGACAACCTGCAGATTTTGTTTCTTGCTGCAAACAGGCACTGCGGCAAGCTGGGCTGATCTCCCAGCACAGAGAGGAAGAGATTTCCTTCAGGGGGTGTAGGAAGAGTGGCAGGAGGATTTTATTTTCATTCTACTTGTGATTCTTATCAGCTCATCCCCTCATTCCTCAGGTCAGTGCAAAGATGATAAAGAAGGGAACACTCATACTCAGCTGAGTGAAGGGATGTGTTTGGTATTCCAGGCCAGACAACTACAAGTGGGTGGGCCCCAGATCAGGAGCAGGTAAGCTCTGTTTATTGTTACCCACTCCTGGCCCCACCTCTGGGGTGGGGGCTGTCCCCCTGCCCCAGGTGCCAGGCAGACAAAAAAAACCAGAAAGAATAATAAAAAAGGAAGAAAAAGTAAAACAAAGACAAAAGAACACAAGGAGAAGAGGAAAAAGGGGGAAAAAAGGGGAGAAAGGGGAAAGGAGAAAGGGGAAGTGGGAAGGAAAGAAAAAAGAAAGCAAGGGAAAACAAAAAGGGAAAAAGAAAAAATAAAAAAGAATGTAAAAAAAAGGGGAAAAGGAAAAAAGGGAAAGGAAAAAAAGAAAACAAGGGGAAATTGGAAAAGGAGAAAAGGGAAAAGAGGGAAAAGGGGAAAGGAAAAATAAAAAAGAAAACAAGGGGAAATTGGAAAAGGAGAAAAGGGAAAAGAAGGAAAAGGGGAAAGGAAAAATAAAAAAGAAAACAAGGGGAAATTGGAAAAGGAGAAAAGGGAAAAGAAGGAAAAGGGGAAAGGAAAGAAAGAAAAAATAAAACAAAGGAAAACAAACAAGAGAGAAAAAAGGGAAAAGGAAAAAAGGAAAATAAAGAAAGCAAAGGAAAAAGAAAAAGGAAAAGGGGGAAAAGGGGAAAAAGGAAAAAAAAGGAAAATGGAAAAAAGAGAAAAAAGGGAAAAAGGAGAAAAAGGAGAAAGAAAAAAGAAACCAAGGGAAAACAAGGGGGGAAAGGGAAAAGAAAACAATAAAGAAAAAAAGAAAAAAACAGGAAAAAAGAAAAAAGGGAAAAGGAAAAAGAAGAAAAAGAAAAAAGAAACACGGGGAAAAAGAGAGGAAAAAAACAAAAGGAAAAAAGAGCAAAAAGAGCAAAGAGGTAAAAAGGAAGAAAAAAAGAAAACAGAGGGAGAATGTGTGTGTTTGTGTGTTGTACAGGGTGGTCACATGCTGGAAGAAGCTCCCAGGGAAGCAGCCACAGCCCCAAGCCCACCCGTGTCCCCCAGGCACTGGGACACTGGACTCCATCCCCACAGCCCCTTCCAGGGGGCCCTGGGTGCTCAGGCTGTTCTGTGACCCTCAGTGTTAGTGAAGGAAAACAATTCAATGTACAGCCCTTGCAGGAGAGGGTCTCAAAGCACTACACAAGTGCTAACCTTGAATGAAATGAAAGAAGGGGAGAGATGTTTGTCCTGCTGTCATTGTTCTCATTAGGTACTTTGCAAAAGAGGTCACTCGTGCACTGGGCTGAGGTGGGGACATGGCACAGAACCAGAAGCATTTTGATCTACTCCAGCATGGCATTTCAAGGAAGGAGATGTGTGTGCAGATGTCTCTGCTATTATTGATACAACACTTTGCCATTTTTACTTGTAGGGATTGTGGAGGAACAAAGACTTTCCTCCTGCTGTCACAACTGCCTGGAGGTTCTCCTGACCTTTTTTTCCCCTCCCATTTTTCCAGGTGATTAAACTGTGCAGTCAGAAAACATAACTATAATGCCAGGAAGCCAGCAAATTTAACACCACAAAAGGATAATTGTGTAATACTTCAGGCCACTGTAGTTTCAGCGAGGACTGACCCTCAGCTGGGGATGACAGAGTGCCAGCAGCTCCCAGCACAATGACTGACAGAACTGGGACATGGCAAAGTGCACTTTTGGAGCCTGCAGCAACAGAGGAGCTGGAGGATACGCTCTGCATTAAGAACAGTCATGTACTATATTCTTAGAATAAGGGATAAAGTAGGACAGCACATGACTATTTCCCTTCTAAGCCATTCACTTGAAACATTTTCCATCCTCCTCTCATTTTCCTTCACTAGCCTGTAAAGGACAGTTGTCTGTACTACTAGTGTAGAATTATTTATACTCTTACACTACACTACAGATCTGCACAAAATGAAAGAGATTTTACTACCTGCAAATGTCACATTAAAAGAAAGAACAGTTTAGGGCATAGTGTCTCAGTGGGTGAGTAAAAAAAATGGTTTTTTCTCCCCCCACAGTTTGTAACATTCTCAGTGTGTACACACCTGGTGCTGGTCCAGTGTGAGCAACTGGGACACCACAGGTAAGATCCTGAATGGGAAAAAACCCAAGTGAACACATAGCACAGATGAAATTTAGGTTGCCCCTTGGGTTCTCCACCTGGGCAGAGAGAAATATGGGTTCCATTTCTCAGCTTCAGGACATTTCTTTATTTTTGCCAGTTACTATTTAGCTTTAAAAGACTAAAAAAATAGCTGCTGTTGTTCCCATAGGTCCCAGGAACTTTGTACTCTCTTCTCTGCTGTGGTGTGGCTTCCTCAGGCAACATTCCCACTGTGGGATACCCCATGGCCTGAGGCACAGAGTCCTCTCCTGGGAAGGGAGCTTCAGCTCATGCAGAGAAGGAACTGAAGGGAGCCCAACGTATCTTGCTTTCCAGGACTCACAGTAAGCCACTGCTGTAACAGAGATAGGGACACCTACACATCCCCTCTGTAAAGTTCAGGACAAGCTCCTGCTTATTTTTCTACCAAAGTGAACAGGAAATTCCCCCCTCAAGTCTTGGGTGTGCCTCTTGAGAGAGGGATGAAATACCTGACATTTCCTATTGCCACCCAGCTTCCACCAGGCACTGCAGATGTGACAGCAGCAGGGGGAACAGAGGGCCTGGGTCTTTGAGGACTTGAGAAAGCAAACTCTCTTCTTCTGTCATTACTATAATGTACGAGTTCTAGAGGTGTGATTTAACTCAAGAGTTGTTGAATCCCCTGACCCAGCCTGTATTCTAACACCAGTTCCCTCTCCTTGTTACAAAATTAGTACCTGCAGCTCGTGCTGACAGTTGATGCTGTAATATTAAGCTAACAATTTTCTTTTCAGAGTGTGCTTTGAACAGAGCAGTCTTAATTTAAGAATTATTTTAACAGTTCATTTCCTAAACATAACTAAATTACCCTTTCTAAATGTTACATCTGTACATAAACTAACTCACAGCATGAAGTCCCCTGAAGCCATGGCATGGCTACAGTGAATTCAGTGCAGAAGTAACAATCTCCATTTAGAGACCACCCTCAGTGGAAAAAAAACCCACCAAACCCTGCACAATAAAAAGATAACCCTACAAGTTTCCTTTCCTATAACTATCAGCTTAAAAGCACACGCAGTCTGGAGAAAGGACATTAATGTCTTTAATTCCTGAATGGCTCTAAAAAATTCTATTGCAGGGATGGAGTTCTCTACTCAATTACATAAGATGATTTAAACCACACAAAGGTAATTGCAAAACTTCCCTTGGATTTTACTTACAGCATGGTCAAGAGACTATGATTTAACTGGGACTAGAATTTCAGATGTGCTTTTACATGTTCTTAGTGTTTCTCCCTGCAGATCATTCCTGTGCAGATCAGGTTATTTACAGATTAAGTGCCTGGAAATGAGAGATTACAATATGAAATATGTTAAAAAAGCTGGAATTAATTTTATAACTTTTGCTAAGAGAATTAGTAATGTACAGCACAATTGACCCAACATCTATAGATCTGCTTGTAATTAGTATTTCCTACTACGACAACTTTAAAATCTACTACATATGGGCTTCCACTGATTCAAAACAACAGAAATGTCACTGGCTCTGCTGTTAAATACCATTTTCAGACCAGGAAATACCAGCTTTGAAGTGGCCAATGAAATGGAGCAATCATGTAGTTCAGAATTTGCTTTATGCAGTTTGAAAGAAGTGTTGGCAATTCCTTTAAGCCCTACAAAATGGGAAGTCGGTGAGATGCAAGTTAATTTAAAGCTGCTTTGTTGCAATTGTTACACAGTTGACAAAGTTTTGATGTAATCAATGGTATAGAGGTCCCAAAGTAAAATCTTGAATAGTCACTATATAAAAATATCACTTTAGAGTTACACCCCGTAAGAATCCTAGTTAATGAATAATCCTGTATCACTAAAGGAGAAGTTGATAGAGAATTTTCTTTCACACATTTCTTGCCTCTCTCTCTCTTCCCTCACAGTGCTAAGCCCACGTTAGCTGTGCCTGCACTAACACAGCCAGAAGTGATCTGAGAATGGAGTCTTAACAAAGGCACCAGAAACCACTGATGCCTCTTCCACACTTCAGTCCTCAGGCATCACAGCAGAACCAGGGACTCTCCTGACTCCACTTCTTAGTAAAGACAGAGTTGAAGAGGCAGACCCACTTTCCTAAATGATAAAAATAAAATGCTGACACATTGTACTGCCAAATAAGCCTGTAAGATCAGAATTACAGGGTGTTAATGTTAAATAGTTTATCTTATTCTAGTTATGTAGTCCTTTGGCCAGATCACATTCAACTGCTCATTTAGCCTAGCACCGATCTCATGTAATTAATCCACAAAGTTCCTTTCCAACTGTTTTAATGCAGTGTTAATGAAGGCCCCTGATTTAATCTTCTGCCCCTCCATTTAGAAAGTGATTTTAAAATACCATTAGTAAGACAGGTACTAACAGTTCACTGCAAAGACTTCCAGAGAGCAAAATGAAGGTAAAGGAAATACCCCCTGCTCCCAGACACACAGAATGGATACAAAAACATAACAAATAAAGGTTTGTAACAAATTTTACTTGTAGAAAAGCAACATTTTAGTATCACTTCACAATAAAAAGGTCAGAATGCAACAGGTAAAGCACACTGTAATACTCAGTATGAAAAGTAGGAGGTAACACTGTGGTGTTGAGCCAGCTACTCCTGGTGCCTCTTTGTGGATACTTTCTTAATTACAACCTTGTCCTGGTTTCAGCTGGGAGAGAGCTGATTTTGCTTCTTAGGAGCTAGAATAGTGCTGGGTTTTGGATTCAGCGTGGGAAGTGGTATGAGAAGAATGCTGATAATATACTGATGGGCTTAGTTGTTGCTAAGGAATCAAGGACTTTTCAGCTTCCCATGGTTTGCTGGTGTACAGGTGCACCAGAATCTGGGAGAGAGGATGGCCAGAGCAATGGAGCCAGACTGGCCAATGAAATACTCCGTACAACATCATGCTCAGTGTATAGATGAGCATTAGCTGGGAAGCTGAGGCTTTCTCTCTTCCAGGACTGAAGGTTTGGGATTATCTCCCCTGGGATTGCTAGCTGGGAACAGGCTGGGCTTTGGTCAGTGGGTGGTGAGTGACTGCCTTGCATATCACTCCTCTGTATTTTTATACACCAAAATCTGTCTGGATAAATCAAACCCAGGGCCAGTTTCTCACTACACAATAATAGCTCTACCTTTCAGTGATCTTTGAAACAAAAGGCACCTTGTAAGTCAACTATCTGTCCCATCATTCTACTCCACCTTATAGTAAAAAAAGGAAAAAAAAAAATCTTGATATAGAAAATTGTTCCATCTTCTTGCTTCTGCATTCATACAACCTCATTATCAGGTTTCCTTATCCAGATATTAAACTGTAAAATGAATATTACTTATCATGGGGCTTCTCCATCATCTTCAGTGCTAATCTTCCAACCATCAGCAAACTGTATAAGGGAGAAAAACACAGAATTAGATAATGATAATAATTTGTCAATTTATTTGCAAATACTTCCCATGTAAATGGTGCATGGAAACAAAAACGATACACCAAATATGATTCACTCTGAGTTTAATTAAATAAATAAGAAATCACACAGAAGAGGTTAAAAACCAAAAGTATATTGTGTTATACCTGACACCAGCAATCAGTCCTGCAGGCATGAATTTGCCAGAGTTGTAAAATCTTGTTCCCATGACAGCAGTCAGTGTTCCAGATGTAACTTAAAAGAGAGATTACACAGTCCAGTCAGCAGAGATGCATGTGTCTGTGAGAGATGCTGCAATTCCAAACTAAGGAACAGTAGAAGCATGAAGTAAAAAGTGAAACAGGGTTATGTCATGTAACAGACAAAATGGGTCAATAAATTGTGCAATTTTTGGAACACCTCAGTATGTGAAGTGTAAATATTCTAAATCAAGTTCTAGCAGACAGTGGGCTCCATACATTTCTGAATACTCTTTTTTTTTTTTGTCAGAATTTACTTCTTTGGAGACTGGACATAATCTATGTTGCACTGCTCTGGAACTCATCTTCAATCCCAGCCACAGCATCCTTCCTCCCTAACACCATCCTAAATATTGTCACTGACATCTAACAGTCTCATGGAAGTAGGTAAAAAGACTGGGACCACAGTCTAATACACAGGAAAGAACTAAAATTCTTCAGTACTCAAATATCTCAAGCTCTAGCCAGTCTTTCAAATATCCACACCTCTCTAAATATAATGTTGTCTAAGACATAAGTAGAGCACACCATCTCCAAAAACTTTAAAGCATGAAAGGAGGGAGGAAAAGACTCCACATGCTACCAAATAACAGAAACATATCTGTCTCTTGCATTTGGAAAAATACTTTGTCTCACTTCTGTTAAGCTCACTGTATTTGCAATTTTTTCCAGTTATTTAGGCCTGAACACACACAGCTTTTGACCCAGCCAGTGGATGTGGCAGTGGAGAATGCTGAAATGCAGAGAAATGCAGGGACTTGCCCTTTCAGGTATCAAAGAGCTAGATGCTCTCTCACTGCTCCAGTGAACAAAGGCTATTAGCCAGTGGCAGCCCTTTAAGCACGGACTGAGCAGTGACTCTCCACAGCTTGCTTCTCAATGTCAGGGAGAAGGGAAGCTCCAGCTGTGAGAGAAGGCAGAAGAAACTACATTACTGAAGCTTGCTGGCTTCTCTGTTAAAACTCCCCAGGTATGCAACACCTTTGTAATTCCACATCTTTGTCACATACATAAATAGGACAATCACAGTCTCTGCTGTTTCCAGCAGTAACAGAATAGCCTGCTAAGGGTATGGGCTGTCTGCAGGGGTATCACCCTTCCTCAAATGCTCCAGCCTCCTGCAGGATGCTGAAAGTAGGATCCAGCCAAAAAGAGGACACACAGAGGTCAGACATCTGTTTACAAGCATTCCCCTTCCTCTGTGATCCTTTGAACATGGTGATAACCACCCTAACTTGATCACAACCCTGAGCTCTAGAAGATAAATGGCAGAAACAGAAAAATGGCATTTTGGAGACTCACACCCTACTACATTTTAAACACAAAATGCTCATTTGAATTTTATTTTGCAGAAGGATGTAAAATAATTCTATTCGGTTTATTTTTTTTTTTAACTACATAAGTTTCACTTTATCTTAGCACACATTTTCCTTCACAACCTGTAGGCTTTTTGAGATTATCTAATGATAAGTAACAGACATTCTCCTCTCCTGTTGTAGAAGAGGAACAAAAATCTAAGTTTGAACTATCACCCAAAGCACTTTATACTTCTTGCAAAAGGGATGCAGGAATGTTATAAGAAATCACTGAGCAAGACACACTGAGACAAGTAGTTTTTAATGTGTATGTATTAATATGTATTCCCACTACTTTCTTTAAAAATATAATGTAATATAATATAAAGTAATCCTAGCAGTTCACATTCCAGGGAGAGAGCAGATTTTGGCCACTAATGGAGATTTTTCACTAAAACACAATTTTAAAGATTAGGTTGAAACTAGATTTATAACATCATCAGTTTAACTAGTCTGCAAAGACTTTTAGGTACTCATTTTAATTACCCAGTTATTTTAGGGTAAATATAATGACTACTAATTAAAATTTTAAGCAACTTACTCAGAGAAATCCAAACATTACTTGGATTCTGTGAGAGCTGATAGGCACCCAGTCCAGCTAAGCTCCCAAAGAAAAGGCCAGCAGCTAGTGATGGGACACTACCTGAATAAGTAAAAGATAATGCATTTATTAGAAGCTCAGAAATAAACTTTCTCATCAGTTTACCTATTTTGTAAAACATCAGTCAATAACAAAACCAAAAAAGCTGGACATTCATTGTTATAAAGCAGATTAGAGAAGTTTTTTTTCCTTTTAAAATATTAAGACCACGTTGATCCGCACCAAGAAACACGTTCAAATACTCTTGCATAAGATACAAATAGCATTAGTATTAAATTCTTCAGTAGCAAAGCCATTAATATATGTATGATGGAAAGAACAGTGAAGAAAGCAAGAGAACTGGTGTTTTCTTTGTGCAAACTGAAGCATGTTATTTCAACACTAATATCAGCGTTTCCTGAGAGGCAGTAAAGTAGATGGATAAAATAAAGAAGGTTTAAGATCAGAAAAAGGACACATGGACTTAACTGGGCAAGAGAGCATCAGACAAACCAGGAGTTGCCAAAGAAGAGAGAGAATTTGAGTAAGAGAGGCCATATCTCTTAAGTACACCTGAGATGTGATCCAAAGGTAACTGCAGACTTTGGACTTTTTTTTGGGTGAGTCTGTGGACTCACTTAAATTGTGGATCAAGTCCTCACTATAAATGACAATCCCAAGATCCCAGCAGATAAAGGATACCACATCTAAATTGGTGATTTATAGATTACATCAAGTAATGAAGTGGCATGGCCACTGTGAGTGGTGAATGCTCTCATCAGAACTTCATGCTACTGAGGGTGGCTCTTTATAGATTTCATTTTTCCAGTCACCTTTAAAAACTTGAGATTGCAAAGTTAAGCTGATAAAGATCTACTGTCAGTGTGGGTAAATAGACTTGGTTGTAACAGAACAGATCACCCACTATCTTAGTTCTGTGGATGAAAGTGCCATTTTTTTTCTGGTTTCTCCAAGTTCTTACTAGGAATACAGTCGCTTTTTTTTTTTTTTTTTTTTTAATTCCCTACAGTGAGCATGCAAGTTTTGGTTCCCCCTTCAGAAACGTGAATCAGGAACCAGACCTAGATTCCCTTGCCTCAGCATGACCATGTCCTCCTGCCTGGGAACAGAGGACAGGACAAACACCTACCATTTCATAATGGACTCACAGAGACACAGATGCAATTAGTTATTTAAGTTCTCAGTACTGTCCTTCCTGCCCTAAACTACACTCATAGCCCAAAGGATAAATCCAGCCAACAGGAAACAGGTTGGAATAGTTGCTAGCATCTGTGCAGTCAAACGAACTGGTAGGATTCTTAGTAACCTCAGCAATGCACCTTCATATCACAAATGCTAAGGCAGCTTGGGTTTTTTTTGAGGCTGACAGAGACAGTATTGCAGCAGGGATGAATCCACAGCTCTGTCTGGAGGAGGGCAAACTCAGAAAAAAAAATCAGGAAATAAAAACAGTAGGTCAGAGAGTAAGCTTATGACACAGAGTCCAGAAAAGGAACAAGTTTAAGGAGTGATTTGCATTGTTCAGCTCTTCTTGGAGAAAGGATCCTTTTGAAAACACTCTACAGCTTGCAGCATACTGTTAACCATCAAACACTAAACCAAGAATTAATCTCTGTAGGTAAAAAATGGTTATGTCATTTGAAGATACAAAACATTTATAGAATGCTGTTATATTAAAATAAATATAAATATATTTCAATTGCAAAGGTGGCAGTTTGAGACACAGTTTAGTGGTCATGGTACTGCTAGGTTGACAGTTGGATTTGATGGTCTGAGTTTTTTTCCAACCTTAATGATTCCATGATTTCACAAAATAGCAAGGGAAAAGCCTTTCTGAAGCAATGTCAATCCATCTGAAGGGCACAACGCAGAGGCAGGATCCCAGCACCCACCAGAAAGGGATGGGTTTATCAGCCCAAAGCACCAGC
>NW_008610353.1:0-66834 GCF_000691845.1 Merops nubicus | reverse complement strand
TCTCAGGCACTTCTCCCATTCTCCATGAGTTTTCAAAAATGATGGAGAGTGGCACAGCAACAATATCAGCCAGCTCTTGCAGCACACTTGGGTGCATCCCATCGGGACCCGTGGATTTGCGAGTGTTTAATGTGCCCAGATGTTCTCGGACCCAAGCTTCATCAACCAGTGTAAAGTCTACCTTCTTCCAGGCTTTTCCACTTATCTCCAGGGACTGGGATTCCTGAGAAGTAGCCTTAGCAGTAAAGACTGAAGCAAAGTTAGCCAGCCTTGTATGCATGCTCCCAAGCAAAGCTTCTCCTTCAGGTTTCTGTCTTCCACCTGGGTGGAAATCACTTAACAGAAGACATTATAACACATTTGAGTGATCTTGTCTCAGTTTATCTATTGATGTAAAGAACTCATGAAACACCAGCACATGCATCATATGATTATACATTATTACCATACAGTCAGATCCCTCCTAAACTGCAAATACAAACCACTTAATATACTCACCTCTACGGCTGAAGTATAGGAAAAACCTTTGCCCCTGCACCCAATTTTTGTCATTTACAGCTTCAGAAAAAACAAAGAAATACCATACATGTCATAGGACACTACCACGTGCCACTACAAATCACCTCCACCACTCCCGGCTTTCACTTCAGCATAGTACAAAAGATGAACTGAGCACTGAATCTTAGACACTAGTGATCAAGCTAAATTCAACCACATACTCCTGGTCCTTTTTCCACTAGTAAACAGATCTACGATTTTACATCTTGGATTCCTTCTCAGGACATTATAAGCCTTATAAAGTCCTTCCCAGCTTGCACCTGATGTAGGGCAAACAAGAGTGAATTCTCCAGATTCTCCAGCATGGTGTGATCCTGCTTCCCACTGCAACAGTGACACTCAGGTAAATGCATTTGATGGGGAAAAAAAAAGATGTTTTAAAGAGGAAAAATATCTAAACAGTTATTACTACAACACTATTACATATTACCATTGGACCATGGCTTAAACATAAAGTTTTGCCTTCCTATAGGGCTCCTAGCATTACTAGCAAAACAAATTAGGAATCCTATCTCCTTTATAAGTCCATGGAATAAGATGTCCATACTACCCAACCACTCCAGTACATTTAAACTAATGGGATTATTTATTACTGATTTTGAATGAATAGTGAACAAGCAGGTTTAAAAAGTCAACCTGGCTGCACAAACGTGAATGACATTTCAGTAAGCCTTTAATGTACCTTACTATGTCTAACAGAAAAACTAATTTCCTTTTAACTTCAAATCATCACTTTATGTTTTTATAAACACTGAAAAGAGATGATTTAGTCAACACTAGAAGTTACCTTCCTTTCCTCTAGTCTAGCTTTTTCTTTTCTCCCTTGGTAGATGAGACAATAAGTACCTTTTAGATAGTAGATGTTTGAGACTGATCTTATCTTTTGCCTCTGGTCACAGTACATGAGCATACATTGACTTTTTCTTTTAACTGCAAAGGATTTCTTTCTATAAGGACATTGTCCCTACTGTTCATAGGAGGAATTACTATCCAAGGAATAACAATGTAATGATTATGAAGTATGAATATGCAGGCTGGGGCTATCAACATTTGTCTTTGCTCTTAAACTTGTCTTCGTTAATAACAAAATTGATGATGTAAATTGATTCACAATGATGACAATCTTCCCCACATGATAAGAATGAGGATTGTTCCTTTCTTTCCCTGTATTCCATCAGTTCAAAAGAAACACTCCTTCTCCACTGGTTTTTTACCAATTAATCATTAGTCTGAGAGTTTATGCTATGGGATTTTGAAATATGATTAGGAAGAAAACAAGCATAACATTCAATTGTTTGCATATATTTTTCTGCACGCACTAATGTCCTCCATAGTTGTTTGGTTTTGAATTTTATGCGATTAAAAGACAGGAGCAACAGCAGCTACTGCCAGGCTCAGGGCAGGTCCAATTTATTTTTAAAGATGTTGGATAACCATATTTTATTCCAAGCTAAAAATATGTTTAAGCTGGAACAGAACCAGATGGACAGTCTGGGAGAGCTGTCTCAGCTCACAGTTTAAGACCCTATTCATCAATAACTGACCAAGAAAACACTCCAAAATGGGATTTTTGGCACCATATGAAGTGATTGGAATGGAGTGCAATGAACATTCATTGAATAATGAGTTTACATCAGTATGAAATTAATCAATTTTGGTTATTCAGCATTCTCCATTAAAAATACAAGATTGAGGTGAATTTCAGAAGGCTTGAAGGTTTGTATTAGATAAAGAACCTGACTCTGACTGCTTAAGACTAACCAGTCAGACCCATAAAAACTGCCTGAGTTGAACCCATTACAAGTCATTCAACAATACAGTTTTTTAGAATAAAATTTGAGCTGCAATCTTTTTTCTTCCAGTTGTTCAGCAGCATGAAGTGGGCTGAATAGGAACCAGAAATCCTACCTGTGAGAAGAATATTCCTGTTGCTCTTGCATTGCACCCACCTGGGATCAGGAAGCAGAGCAACAGAAGTATGCAGCATTTCAGCAATTACAACACAATCCTATTTTAGGCGGCTCAGCTCCCCCGGTCAAAACATGGAACCTTGTCAGACAAGCACATTAAGCTATGTAAAAGAATGTACAAATAAGCTGTTACATGAGTTTGCTTCACCAGATGGTGGTATTAAGGTACTGCAAAAAGCACTAAAACAATGTTTGAGCAACGTTTATTGTCTGTCCCAATATGTCTCTTTAAAAGTGCTCTGTGTATCAGGAAAACAAAGTGCTCCCTCTCTTGCTCACTTAGTGAAAAGAATTTTCTAAGATCTGCAGCATATAGCAGGAATCATCAGCTTTTAAGGCAGCATGCCATATGGCATTCCCAAATTAGAGGTTAACAGGAGCAAAATCCCATGGAGCCTAGGGGACACTCTCTCAGAGAAGGTGTTTCCAGTCATGTTTAGAGAGACATTTTTCTCTGACCAGATAATGTAGCTCCAGCTAAAACTCCTGTGTAGCCCTTTCCATGTTCCATTCAATCTCCTTGCAATCCACCCTTAGGACACACAAGCTGGTCTGCACAGCCCCCTGCAGACAACTACTCTTACACCTTAACTGTGTATCTTGTCTGTTTTGTTATTGTTCTCCCCAGTACACACGTTCATATTTTACATTGTACGTAGCACACTACCTAGGTATGAAGTTAAAGGTCTATTCAAAAGTTGTGACAGAAGGAGCTTCCTCACTGCTATAGCAGTGTTTTATTCCCATGTAGATTTATAACTGGAGTTACACAAGATGGAAAAAAAAAAAAAAAAAAAAAATCAGGCTCCATTCTTTGAAGGAAGATGTTCCTGAGATTGAAAAGCAACAAAAAGAAATTGGAGAATATATCAGCTGAGACCTAGGAAGCCTCATCTACTTCCAAACTTCCTATAAAAATGGGATTAATCTCTATGTCTATTCATCATGCAAAAGCAATCTTCTCCCTACCCCCACCCCCAAAAAAAAGCCCCAAGAAATAGAAAATGCATATACAACAACTGCATCAGATACTGAGCAAGGAAAGACACTTAAATACCAAGTACAGCGATGGAGGCTTCTTTCAGAAGCAGTGAAAGTCTCAGTTTCTGTGAGAACAGCACGGAGAAGAGCATGCATTTTGTGGCACAAACTTTGTGACATCTGAATCCAAGACACCGCTAACTGGTAGTCACTGAATCCCAATGGAGAGAATTTAATCTTTAAAGTCTAGGTGTTAATTGCTGAACCATGTGGGGCAGCAAACTCACCAGCACAAGCATGATGTGATGTATTAATAAAAAACAAACAAACAAAAAAAACCAACCAAAAACCCACAAACCAAAACAAACAAAACATAGTAAGAGGAGATTAATGTATGGTGGTTGAGGCCCCATCCCTGGGGGTCTTTAAGGCCAGGCTGGATGAGGCTCTGGGCAGCCTGATCTAGTGGGAGGTGTCCCTGCTCATGGCAGAGGGGTTGGAACTGAGGGATCCTTGTGGTCCCTTCCAGCCCTGACAGATTCTGATCTGTTTTAGCAGAGGACTTTAGAGCCCCAACGGCTGAATGGTTGGACTTGATGATCTTGAAGGTCCCTTCCAACCTAAAGGATTCTATGATTCTATGTGAATCAGAAAAAAAAAAAAAAGAGGAAAAAAAAACCACACACCACAAAACACCAAAAAAATCAACAACAAAAAACAAACAAACAAAAAAAAAAACCCAACCAAAAACCAGAAACTGATCACTAGGGAGGGCAGTCAGACAGAGAAGAGAAAATATTATGGTATCATTTGTTTCATATCACATAAACATGTAACTGTTGAGCAATTACTCAGCGATTGCCATACAAAGGCAGGCTTTATGTTTTCTTGAAGAAAACACAGGGTAATTATGCCAAGTTGCCTGAGACACTACTGTAGCTTGTAACGATTAGGCTTTATAATAATGAATCATCACAGAAGATAGCTCTAATCAGCCATAGTAGCAAACTTAAAAGCTATTATTCATGCAGTCCTTACACTTATTACTGTATCAATAGATTGCCTACATAGTTTCCATACTACCATTAAAGAAACACCTCTGTTTATACACATTTATGCACTCTGCCCACCAGGTCTTCTGACTAGATCTTGTTCACAATTTTTTTTTTTTTTTTTCTTTAAAGCTTACCAGATCCTCATCAAGAAAGAATACAGCCAAAGTCTGTTAAAAATACAAGTCTTTAAAATAAAGGTCTTTATGCTTTGAAAGCCCAAGATCTGAATAAGGCAGGCAGAGATGAAGGCAGTTTTCAAAATACCAAGAGCTGGATTAGGCTCTAGTCTAGAAAGTACAAAGGCTGCGTATATTATATGAGTTTGCTCCCATTACAGAAGGCACCATAAATCTTGAAGTAGTACAGATAACTACAGAGAATCAAAGGACTGAAGAGGAGGAATTCCTGCTAATGTACTTGTACTCTGAAGAGTGACTCTGTTTAAAGGGGAAAGCCACATTCCATCATCTCCAAGTCTCAATAGTGCAGTCAAAATTGCTCCAGGAGCAAGAAAGCAATACTATTTACTGCTCTTTCAAGCTCCCCAAGAAACTTGAAATTCAAGCTGGTTAGTTCTAACTTGCAAAAATCTCCATAAGCATGGATAAAAAGCACATAAACTCATGCCATATTTATGCACCTTTTAATCCTGTGGTCTTGGGAACCACAAAGGGCATGGATCAGGCACGGATTTGAAGCAGATACAGAGCAGTTGGCCTTCATTCAAACCAGAACACCACTTTCACTGTTGACACGTGGGCCACAAGACTCAGTTTGTACTTTTTCATATCCGAATCAGATTCACAGGGCTGACAGGTGTACACAACACCTTGCTGTTTAAAAAGATGTAAGACACTGCAAGCCTATGAACATCCCGTGATCAGAAACGCCGAGTAACACAATGCCACTTTCTAGGTAGTCACTTTAAAATATAAACTCCACAGTTTAAGAGTTCCTTTATTCTTTCTGCATCAGAGCTCAAAGAACTTTGGCATGGCTGGCTGTAAACACTGATGTTTCCACATAACAGAGACAGTAGATAAGACTAAGCATAAAGTGTTAGTATTTGCAGTTTCATATTAACCTCTTGAAAGGCACTTTCTTAAACTGGGCATATCGCATAATCCTCTACCTTTGATCTAGACTTAGCTGCTTCAAGAGAAAGGATTCTGTTTTATGTTTTATGATGTGCAAGGCTGATTATAGTAGGCTATGAATTGTTAGGTGTCTGTCCTCAGTTATATGCACAAGCGTTTAAACATTGAGACAGATTTTTGAACTTTTGCATAAGTACTTCATGTTAATAAATCCAGATGATAGCTCCAGCTATCTCTATCACATAGGATGATTACACAGTGTCTGAGTTTGTATGAACTAATAAGACATACATTTCTGAAATAGTAACCATTAATCACGTTCTGGGATTTTAAGGGTATTTCGGTCACCCTGTTCAGTTGTGTGAGGGCTGATGAAGTCCTCCTTTCCATGCATTTACCTACTCACATGCCTTTTGCTAACAGCAAAAGGAAGCCTTCAGATTCCAAGAAAAACTGCACAAATCTTTTTATGCTATCCAGCTCATTGTCAGGGCTAAAACAGCCTGTCATAACTTGGCCAGGCTGCGTGTTCACTCAGTCTGAGCCAGCACTGCCTGCAGATGACAGCAGTGCCCAGCAAGTTACAGCACAGTGTCCTGTGGGATTCTGTCACCTACAGCAAATCACAAGAGGGACACAGATTTCCTTCTGAGAGCTACATACTTTTTTTCTTATAGGAAATTAGAGCTATGCAGAACAGTTGAAAAGTTTTTCTCCTGATCACCCATTTCAATGGCAGTACAGTGTTTCATGTAACATTACCTTTACATGTTTTAAACCAGTCCATCATTCCGAACAGTTAGTGTTTATAGGAGTGACACTTTGGGAAAAGTATCTTAATTTATGTGCACATACTCCCATAGCACAGTAACACTCCTGCACTGAACTATGCTCCACAGAGATGAATTGATTATAGTTCTTTTATCATTTTACACACCCAATTTAACTCTGGTGTGGGCTTTTTTGTGTTTTTTTTTTGTTTTTTTTTTTTTTTTTTTTTTTTGTTTTGTTTTTTTTTGTTTGTTTGTTTTTTTTTTTTTCCTTCATGTGATGTAAACTCTTTATCATCTGTTTCTGGTTCTTGGAATCCTGTTTAGTTCATGCTCTACTTGATAAACTTTATTTTTTAATTTTAAGGTTTTAAATGTTTTATTGTCAATAGTGTGACAGTGCTAATCCTATTAAATAAAATGCAAAGATGTGTGGTGGCTTCATGCTTCGTTGTCCAAGTCAGACTGTTTGATAGGCTTACTTTTAAAAGTAGGATACAGCTTGGATTCAGTCCAAAGTAAGAAAAGCACCAGTTTAGGAAATGAACAAATATTTCTCTGAAAACAAGCAAAAATGAGAACCACCCACAGTACTTCAGGTATTTCTTGGGTCTCAACTTCCAACTCCTGGTATTCAAAGGAACAAAGTAGCCTGAAAATTTGAGTCAGTGACCCATGTACTAGAAGACTTTCTCTTGAAATCTGTTTACCCAGATGTCCCTAGCTGATGATTCTTACTATTGAGCACAACCTATTAAACCTTTTTGATAAATAAAGCAAAAAAAAAAATCCTGTCACATATTAAGTGACAAGTGTGACACAGGAAACATTTTTTGCTCTAGGAAGCATAACTAAGGATGTATGAGGGAACAAGACACTCAAAAATAATTGTATAATTTTTTAAAAAGAGAAAAACAGACAGCTCAAGGAGAGTGGGGGAATAGAGGAATCTACTATTTACAGTATTTATGACTGAATGTTTACAATAACTTTCTCCAAAAGGGTAATAAAGGTCAGCCTCCCATTTTCAATATCTTTTTCACAGCATCTATTTCTACAAGAAACACTGTAAAAGACTGTTTTGTTATTTACAGCACACATATTAATGAGTTAATGGACAGTAACATGGTCAGGCCAGGTTCTTTTGCTTACATTCTTTCAGGAGGATTCTTGTACCTTTCACTGCCCTTTAGAAGGTCTTTCCAAAGGCACGGGTTACCGAGACTGCTGCAAATGCATTCTCTCTACAATACTGTACCTTATATTATTGCAGCCCATCAGCCATCTTCCAGGAGTTGCTACATGTATTTGTAAGGTTGACTTTGCATCTTCATTGCAGCGTTCCAATTTAGACCAATTTCTCTATCATAGAGAACCATATTAAAAACTTTTACAGCTCTAGCAGGTAAGGAGTAAATACCTCAGTAATCGCACTGAGCAAGATTAGCTCTTAGAAGAGTCATTCACAAGATCTTCCTCCCCAATGGCTTCAGAGTGTTATTTTTGTCTGCTACCCCATCCAATTCAGCTAATAAGGCAATAGGTTAGGTATGGTTTCCCAAATTATACAAAATTGCTCAGTACTTTTAAGTCAAGTTTTCTAACTGCTTAATATTTTTGCTTCAAGGAGGAGAACAACTGTACCTTCTGCCTTGCAGAAGAGACACATGCACAGGAACTCAGACCAAAAGTGAATACACAGGACCAAGATGCACACAGCAGCCCAGCACAGCCAGCTTGAAACTGGTAATAGCCAAAAGTATTTATCTGCAAACCGATCAGCTGCATTCATTGGGAGGGATGTAGGTGTAGAGAGCAGTGGGGAGATTACATGAAGAAGCTTCACAATGCTGTGAAGAAATATCAAAGGAACAGTTTTTTTTATGGAGAGGAACTAAGGAGAGACCCTCTATGCATAACTAAAAGTAAAATATTCTAAAAGTATTTTCGAAGAAACAGAAGTAGCTTATTTTAGTCCTGTTACATAGACTACATCTGTCACAACTGAAGGAGTTATTTGCCAGAGGGATTGTCAGCTGTCAAATGGCAGATGGACATGATGTCTAGGATTAATGACAGGTAGCAAAGTATCACATTTTGTCACGGGGAACATGAGAGGGATGAAGATGCAAAGGACAACAAGGATTGCAGAATTAAGTGGACATGATGTTCCTTCTCATGATGGGATAAATGACCTGATAAGAAAGAAGTTCTATGGAGCAGAGTTAAACAAGTGAAAAATCTACATATTGCAGGTATACTGGGGCAGTGCCAGGGCTCAGAGTTAAGACTATGTGGCACGTACTTTAACTTGCTTGTTCCACCCTTTTCATATCTATGCACCTGAAAATTGATGACACATGTCTTATCCAAAAGTGGGAAAGCCAGACTTACAACTATCTCAGTTTTGACTTCTTAACTTTTATCCAAACAGAGACTGAGGGAGCTTAGGAACCTTAATGACATAAGAAGGAAGACTTTCTGTTTGCAGAATACACCAGGTAACAGATTAGGGAAAAAAAAAAAAAAAGTCTATCACCAATCAGGGTTTCACCAATTATTTGTATTTTTCACTTGGCAATACATTCAAAACACACCAGGTGGGATGAGCTAAGGGAAGCAGGTTTTCTGTTTGGTGGATTCATACAAAGTCTCACAAATAAAATAATATTCAAGTGAGAGAAGTGGTTTGTTTCTCTCCACATCTCTGGAACCAGTCAGCAGCAGAGCAACCAGAAAGGGCAGCTGCTATTTTGGAAAGCAAAAAGTCTTTAACCACACCATGGTAAGATGAAAAAAATCCTAGAATATGAGTAATATTAACATGTGCAGGTGAGACAGAAGACATGTGGTGCCTCTTCACAGTGAAGTGGTGTATGAGAGCTACTGGGAGCAAGGGCAGATGGAAGCATAGTCACAAGACCCTTCAGGATACAGTACCTTCAGTAAATAGTAGTTGAGGTAGAACAACTAGAGGCTGTGGGAGAAGTTTGCAAATTCCAACTGCAATATCAATGAAAATTTAATGCCAACAAAAAATGATTAATTGTTCATATCTTCAGATACAAATATAATTTTCTCCCCAAACAAAAAAGTGAACAAATAAAAATCAGCTGGGAAAAAAAAAAAAGAAAAAAAAAAAAAAACAGCAACAATTTTAAGGACAAGCTGCATCTAGAATAATTATGCACTTGCAACAAGGGAATAATCTCACTTTAAGCTACTTTATTTTTATATATACACATATATACGCACACTAATTCCAGCTGAACATACACTAAGTTCCCCTTGGTTTGAAGTACAGAATTCCACTGGGGTCCCTCTCCTAACAGCCAATTCACCAGCTCTTAACTAATGACTACCTACCTAGTACAAGGCTGATCAAGCTCTGAAATAAGGCATGGTGCAGCATTTTAGCAATGCCAGGATAAGGGGTAGGTTCCAGAGAAGAGCATAGAAAGTGGCTTCTCTTTGCTGGCAAAGAGGAACCAGAAATTAGGAAAGAATAGGGACAGGGAACTTGCTGGAAAGAAACCTGCCGAGCAAATCCCCAGGCGTTATGGAAAACCAGTGACAATAATCTGGTTCATCTGTTCTTCCCCTACCTTTCCAGCAATAGAGGTCTGGAAATGAGTTCACAGCAGCCCTGGTGTTTGAAGTGTATAAGTTTTCATTTATCATAGTTTACATATTTTCAAACTAGAACAACATGCCAGTATTTCCCTGGAACAGAGGCAAGATTATCCTGTACAAAGCTGTTACAATCAGAATTGTGTTGGAAGGATGAGAAACAGAAATACGCACTTTCAGTGAGAAATAGTGAAAGCTTTTTTTTTTTTTTTAACTTATTTATACCAATATTTGTATGGCCTGAGCAACATGAAAAAGCTGAAGACTATCACATGTGTGGCACACACTTTCTTTCGTGGGCTTGGCATAAGATCCTCTTTTATTTCTCACCTCAGAGAGCACAAACACCCCACTTTGCTGGTGGGTCACCAGGCCACGCCTGGGCTTAGGGGTGCAGACAGGCTCAGGAGCAGGGGGCCCTGCCTCAGGGACCCCTCCTTACCTCTTACCCCTTTATCAGGTTCTGCCCATCTGCCACGGCTGGGTTTCCCCTGCTGAGACACACACACTAACTGTTGTGAATGAACTTTAAAACCAAACAGAACACAGCATTACTTGCAGTAAGCATTAGAACAGCTGCAGGAGGGCTCTGTTAAACATCCTGATATAACACCAGGTCCAGAGCAAAAAGCAGCAGTGAACAATATATGCTTCTCACCAAAACAAGTCTACTTTGAGCCTTTTTTTTTTATTTTTCAATAAGAGATTTGTTCTGCATGGCAAAAAGCCCAAAAGGCCTTTTCTCATTGCATTACTTCCTTGAATACAGGGTGTATATTATGTTACAAGACCTGTATTTCTTAACGATACAGAAATTGCCTCACAGACCACAGACTGTCTCACATACAGCTTACAAGTGCCACTTATTTAAATAACATTACTCCCTAGAAAGAAAAACAGTGATCAAGGAGCATTATATATAATTTCTGGCCTGGCAAGTCCATAACCTTATTTACTGTATGTCAAAATTAAGAAAAGAGTTTACCAGGCTTTTATAGCCTCATTCATAAAAGTGTAAAATGTAGTTCTACTTGGAAAAGTGAGCCCAGAGAAATGGTACATCGTTAATTATTTTATCTCCATCTTTGTTTTTCTCAGTTTCAAAAAAACAAACATGGAATAAGTGATTGAGGTGTAGTTTTTCCAGCCTCCAAGTCTTGTAGATTACCAGAAAATCTTCCCTTCCCCACCCTTGCAGCATGATCAACAGAGGGCAGTGTGCTAACATAGGTTTTTAAAAATTTAAATATTGTCTTTCTTAAGCTCTACATACAGCACCATAAACAAAATCAGCAACAGTCTTTTTGAAAGAGTAGGGTTTTGCTATCATTTCAGCTATAAGAAAAACTATTAAAACTCCATAAAGTCATAACCCACACAACTGGTTTTGAAGCTTCTCCTATTTGACAGTCTATTTCCAAGACAAATAGAAGGGCTACAGAAAAGGAGCAGACCAGCACAAAACCCAGCGGTGCTCACCAGCTCTCACACATCTCACGAGAGTTCATGAGTTTTTTTTCTATGGAACAGGTACAGCAGAGCAGAACAAGAAAACACACAGTATGTATTTGGGAGGTCATTTAGGACTTGCAGAAGTAGTACAGTATCATCTTGTAGCCACTAAGCTACCAGTAAGGCTTGTGGATTGTAGATACCATCATGCTTGCTCAGAAGGCATTTGAGTGAACAGTTGCTGTGCTACTCCCAGTCTGAGTACAATTCAAGTATAGTTGAATATACAGCATTCTTCAGTAGTCAACCCCTCAAATTTAAAAAAAAAAAAAAAACAAACCAAACAAAAAAAAAAAAAAACACACAAAAACAAAAACCAAAAACACACAAAAAAACCACTCAAGGACCAAATCCATCAAGAGTGAGCCTCTTCCTAATGATGGGAATTCACCTCTTTATCAGAAGTAGGGTTTTGGACCTCCTAAGCATGAAAGAGCCACTAAGCACCAAAGAACTCTGGAATTCATTACAGACAATAATCCAGGCCACCAGAGCACCCCTAGACTTTCTCCAGCCTTCACCAGAACCAAATTTTTGCTTCTATAAAATACAACAAGAGTTTTCACTTACGAGCAAATTCATATTAATATATCTCATAATTTACCTATCCAGCTATATTTGTGAGAAATGGACTATCATAATTGTTCTAGCAAGCTGACAAAAAAAAACTGTTTTATGCAAGGCTGTAAACCACAGACCAAGGAGCATTGTGTGTGTAGACTAAGTAGATCAGTATTGATAGCATGTCAGCAACCAAAGACCTCCTAAACTTTTCTTTACTGCACCAGAATCACCTTGTTCTTTCTTCACCCAGAATCAGCTAGCTGCTTTCAGCATATTTCACCTGATGCTTTCCAAAAATATGCTTAGAAAAATGCAAAAAGAGCTGATGATCTTCTGCAAGTTTAACTCAAGCTCAAAACACCTCATCCTTGCAAGGTGTTGAAAGCATCATTAGAGCACACATCCAAGGTAAAATGTCAAGCTCTTCCTATTGAAGAAGGCTGCTCACAACAAAGTCTGTTTTCCACTTACCCCAGCATAATTTCATCCACTTCTATATCACAAATCAACATATGAATCAGTCCCAGTGCACTTAACTTCACTGTCTGGAGAAAAATCCATGAATTCAAGGTTTAAAATAGATTTACTAGGTTGGAAAAAGTGTTAGGCAAATCTGATGTTTTCTGTGACATTATTAACAAAACTAAACATGTCGTTCCTTTTCTTTCATGCCCAAATGAAGTTTAGGAAGTTTGGCTACTGAAGTCAGTAAAGTAAAAATGAGTAGGTGTACTAGAGACAAATCAGAACAGTTTTAGCTTTGAGCTTTATTTTATATTATATCCAACATTGATCAGGTAATACTGTTCAATCCACTTAATGTAATTTGAATTAACTTGAAGCAGTAATGCACACTGAATATGTTCATAATGAGAAAACACTGGATAAGGCTAGACTGATTGCAAAGGTTGCAGCAGGTCAGTTCTAATGAAGCAGTTCAACAGTTCAGTATTCCCTATTTTTGACCTATACTCCAAGCATATTTTAGAGCATATTGAACTCTGATGAGATATTTTAATTGGGAAAATTAATCTGTTCTTACAACATTAAAAAGGTTGAATGCTTCACAGCAGTTCAGTTTGCCCTGCAATAATATCCTAATCAATTTTTTCTTATCTCAGCTCTGCATAAGGTTTGTACTCCTAATAGTATTCTGTTTACTAACATGTCAATGGTACTACTTTCTCCTTCTCCCGGCAGCCAGGGAAACATCTTAATTTCTGAGTTTATATATATAAGAACAGTGGGGGGAAAAAATGTGTGCATATTATATATAAATATATATATATATAGAGAGAGAGAGAGAGAGTTTCCCTTTAACTCTCCAAATACACCTCATTTGGACATGTAAGTTTTTGACGGACTGAAAATTTCATCTGAAAGATCTAAGATGTTAATGTTCCCAACTTTTTTCCTATTAGTTTTTCTTTTATTATCAATGTGTTAAGACCTCTGCAAGCAGGATTCTTTAAGATCTAAAAATATTAAGGGCTGGTGTCTATACAAGTGTAAATCAGCATACTTCCCCTGATAAAGCTGTGGTAGTTAACAACAGCCAGGATCCAGTCTCAACTGGATTGTCTCTGCAGCAGATAAAATAGTGCTGAACACCAAGTCATAAACCAGAACCAAAGAGATTTCAAAGACTGACTGCTTATGTTTCACCAGAGTTAAATCCAGACTGAAGCCACCCACTACACTTTACAGAGCCTTCTTTTTTCAAGCCTAGTGTACACTTTACTAACTTGCTTGAAAAAAAAAAAATCGCACATGGAATAGTCCAACGGAAACAGTTCTGTTTTGCAAAGTTATCAAGGATCAGTAATTATGTGCTCCTGTTCTGAAGCAGAGAAGATACTTGATGCAAAAGTGAACACAGCTCTGAGAAGTCATTTTATTTCAGGAAAAAAAAAAAAAAAAAGCAGCCAAACTAAACATTATAATCCTGTGGCATCTGGTCATAAAGTGAAACTTCTGCAAACTGACTGAAGCTTTTGTTCTACTACAGTGTAAAATCTTAGCAGGTAAAGCTGCTGCAAATATTCAAGATGATCTTATTCATGTGCTGGATCGCATAACAAGTTAAAGCACTTTCCTTCCATTAATGAGTTGATGCCTTTTTTGTAACGAACACTTGAATGTTTCCCTCACAGCCTAAAAGAAAAATCTTTCATATTGCAAAATCCTTCACTAGAGGTTAGGATGAAGTTTACTTTCTTGGTCAGTAAATAATGACAGAGAACATGCATTTTCTGCACTGGTGGGAAAAGGCACAATATTACTGTGTATATTCTCTGATGCTGTGTTCCAGCAGTCTTGTAATTTACCAAGAAACAGAACAAATTAAGAGTCATGTTTCCTACTCATAAAAAGCCTGTTGCAGGCAGACTGTGCACATGGTACCATGCATGAATTGACAGTGTGAACTCAGCTCCAAACCCTCAAATTCCTCTCCAAGTCAGGATGGAGGCCAAGTGTAGCAGTGCCCAGCAACACCCCTGCTGCTTCTCCCACAGGCACAACAGCAGCTTCGACAAAAACTGTTGCTTTTAGCTCAGATGCAAAACTAGCACACACCTACCAATGTCTTTGCAAGGCTTTGTATACAACAGCACAATATAAGACAGCAATTTTTAACTTTTGTAGGCAAATGAAATGGGATTAGAGACAATGACAGATACAGTCCTTCCTCTTTCACTGTCTTCAGTTTTATGAACAACAGTCTAGCTCAATTATTTGCTGATGATACGAAGGCTACCACTTAAGGACTATGGATTAGTTATTACCAAAAACATCATCTAAGTAGCTGAAGTGTCTGTTAGATTTGCCAGAAGGCTAATTCTTAGTAACCTCTATTTGCGAGGGGAAATATTTCAAATTAATTATACAATCACAGAAAGTTGTATGGAACGGTTTAGTATGGATAGTCTCAGTTAAATTCACAGTCTTTGTTGCCTCCTATAGTCTCTTAGATTGGAAAGTACAATTACATAGCTCTGAAGACAAATAAACCACCTTTTTATGACATTTATAAAAATAAAGTAGTAAATTTCATGGATGCAACATGAATCAGTCAGGATTCATACAATTCTGATGACAATTTAGGGAATTTTTTTTTTTCTTTTTTGCCTTCTATTTCTTTGATAGTTTCATACCTTCACAGATTTTGTGTGTGTTTTTTTTTTTTTCCCCTCTCTTTCTCCTTAGGGGAAGTGCTGAAGAATAGTGTGCTATTTAGATAGTTTTGGCCATTGACTTCAATGAGAATAAAGCTAGAACCAATAATGCATGTTATCATAAAAGCAGCTCACAAACTGTAACCAGCTAATTCTTACCACACTGCTGTGAAGGTGCGATTAGTGATGCTATTATCCTCACTTTACACTGCAGAAAGAATTGTAATACAGAGGCTGAGTGACTTCCGAGGGCCTCAGAGGCAAGCAATGTTTGTACAAGGAAATAGACTAAGAAGGAAGCTCTTGGCTTAAAGGGCAAAAAGCACTTTTCATTACTCTGAAAGGAAGACAAAAGCAAGCTTTAGCTAACAACACCCTTGTCAGATGTTTAGGTGAAAAATTAAGATAGGACAAAGAAAAAATAATAAAGCAATCTCTTTAACCATCTTAAATGTATCTAACTTATTCTCATACCAAAAAGCATCTGTGCTTATGCAGCTAAAAATAATGTAGTGAGAACAACAATATATACTTCCTCTATACACATTCACTTGCTGAGAACATGAGGGAAATATATCTACACACAATGTTTAGGCAATTTTTGAACACTTTTGAAATTTAAGTACCTGTAAATGAGTTATGTTGCCCATTTATATTTAGATACATTCTTGGATATGAATCCCCACAGAAACAATATATACAGCAATAAATATCAGGGCCACACAAATCATGGAAAGAGAAGTTTGTACTGTGTTACCACCCATTCTCATTTCTTTGAGTACACTGTTGAAAAATTGCATTGCTTTAATTAAGCCAGTGTTTTTCTTTCTAAGTGTCTGAGCAAAACTTTCCTCCCATGTGCATTCTGAATTAAACATGTGAGTAGTTATATTTTATGAAGGCTGCATCACTATTCACCACTTGAAAAGATGGGTTACAGCAGCGTGGAGAGTTTATCCCAGAAATTTTGCTCCAATAAATCAGTGTAGAATTAATACAGTCCCAGGGCAGAAAGTCATTCATAGAAATCAACACAAAAAGACTCCTTTGATAATCTCTTTATCAAGGTAAGTAAAATCAAAGACTGAAATTTACACATACATTCCTCAACATGTAAAACCTGAGGAGAAATTATGTTGTCAGAGTATAAAAAAAAATTGAATTTCAGTCAGCTGCAATGTTTCATCATCCTTTCTAGGAACAATGTCATAAATAAAGTACAAAGGGTTCTGAATTGAAACAAAAAAAAAAAACACTGAAAATTAGCATTGTCTTTATTGTCCACTTCTCTCTAAGCAGGTTTCTTTGGCCCACAAGTAAGTTAAATCATGTAAAATCCTCTTCCAAAGTATGGCCTCCACATAGCTAACAAGAGCTGCCCCACTAGCCTAAGTGGAAGCAGTTGTAGGATTCAGAAGATGCCATCTGACCAAGCTTAAAAGATAAGTACCAGGCAACAGCTGATTGGTCAGAGCTACCCACTCCAAATCAAATTAATATCCTCTGTGCAAAGGAGCTGAACTACCACTACAGCGTATTCAAGAGTCTAAAGAAACACTAGCAGGGCAGTAAGGATAGACATTTAAGTCTTCCACAAGGCAGGAGCAGGTTTGCCATAGCTGCACCACTGGGGGCAGAGAGGATTGTGCAGTAAGTTAACCATTCACACACATATAAATTGAGCTGTAGGATTTAGGAGTCTTTGGGGGGGGAAAAGAAAAATATATATTAACAGCAAGTTAGCCATACAACTAATTTGACTCCATGCAGAGCCCCACGCAGGAGCCCTCCATATTTAGTGAAACAATGAGCATCTGCAACAAAGTAACCAATAAAAATCTGACTTTAAGTGATTTTCACCATATGGATTTCACTATCCAAGTAATACACAGAATGTATATCCTTGGCATGGTGTACCACATGGCCCTTCTCTTTCTTGGAAGAAAAAAAACCACAACACTGCACAAAAAAACCACCCTGCCTTGGCCTGGGAGTGAACTCAGTAGATAAGAACAGTATCAGTTTAAATGGCATGACAATTAATAGGTAGCAAAGAAAAAAAAAATGCAAAAAAGCCAAGTGAAATATGATGTGCCTGAAATTTTAAAAGGGTTCTCAAAACACAGTAATCATACCTTTTTCCTTTGAGCAAGCTATAAATAAGCTCATGTTAGTGGCATCACTCTCCATCTGCAGCGCTTAAAGAGCGACCTCTAGACAGAAAGCCCTGTCAGGCAAATATTTTTTTGCATGATGTAGACCTCTCACCTTATACTGCAAAGAAAACTGAAGCACCTGAGCTAAACTGGGGAGCGAGAGGCAAAGCCAGGGTCCTAACCGTTAAGTGTTCAAATCATGGTCAATGCTACTGGAAATTTTTTTTTTGCTTTTAGAAATATAAACCCAAATTAGTACAAAAACTATGTTAAAACATTTGCTGATAGTTAAGCCTATTGTCCCTCCCCTGTTTCTCGGATGTATGCATCCCAAAAATCTAGTGTTTTATAGACAGGTTTATTTGCTCTTACAGCTTCAGCCACTGAGCTTGTTAAACTGGTAAAAAATAGATTATAATTAACAAAAATAACAATCATAAAAATGCCTGTCCTGATTTATTATTGCACAATATCTATCATGCATCATATAAGGTGAGATTTTTTCCCCCCCTATTTTATTGCTCAAACATTAGCTTGCATCTCATAGACCAGACTATACAGAAGGTTGGTAATGAAATACAAATTGGCAATGGAAAGTAGCTTTACATTGGCTGGATGCCAGCTAACTCCTGTCCCATCAGCAGAGATCCTCCTTGGCCTTCTACAGCCAGCAGGCCAGCTGTCCCGCTCCACTCCTTACCCGAGGCATTTTCATATCAGAAAAATTAAATGTTGCCTAGGAAAGTGCCCTGGGCCAGCAGGCAGAACTGCCTTCTCACAGGCTGCTGGAAGGCCTGAAGACCCAGGTGTAGCACAGGGTCACTGCAGCAGTATTGTCACATTGTTTGCTTGTAAAACAAACACCTAGGCAATGAGCCTCAGCTGCACTCCTGTATTTTGCAACATCCCGTTCAGTTACAGGGCACTTCTGGGAAAGTTTTGGGAAACCCGTGCCTGTCTTGAAGCTAGGCTGCTTTGATGCTGGGCACATTTCCTGGTTTTTTTTGATAATCACACCAACACCGGCTAGCACTTGGATTGCTCTGCCTTGCGCACTCATGTTCACATCGTACTCAACACTTTTCTGTGAGGCTGAAGGCTCCAACTGCAGAGTGGCTGCAGAGACCAGTTGCTTGCCAGAAGCCTCGGAAAGCTAGGTAGGAAATGTAGTTTAATACCTGTTGCTTTGACTAGGAGAACACTTTGACCAAAGATATGAAGCAGCAATTACTGAAGTGCACTTACAAAATCGTGGGAAGGAACCCTGTTGTAATAATGAGCAGCAATATTCTCCAAAGCGTGTACGTGCAATGCATCAGTCAAATGAGCACTCACACTGAGCAGAGGCAGAGACAAAATGCACTGAGGGAAACACTTAATGCCAGCCTTGCAGAAAACAAGATTTCTGGTGAAAGGAAGGGTTTATGTCTGGAGATGACTGGGCTTCCCAGGAACACTCTTCCTTAATGACTCTGTCTGCGTCTTTGTATGCTGGACATGTAGAGCTAGTCAGGTCTTGGCAGCTGCTACATCCTTTACACTGTTATGATGCTTTGAAGCTTATTGTCATTATTATTATATCAGCAAATATTTCTTGGTACTGCCAAGGCCACAAAATGCTAGACAACAGAAGTCACACCTCATCTTCACTTTACAGTCAGATTTGTTTTTAAGACAGCAGTGCTGATATCAGGAAAGGGAAAACTCCTGTTCCCCTACAAGTCAATGGTGAAACTGTTGTGTACCTCAATGTCTGCAAGGTAGCCTGCAGCATGACACATACATCAGTAATTTAGGATTTTGAGTCGTCCAGGAAAGATGTATCACTTACTGAAGATGAGGATTAGCATGTTAGACTAAATTACATTAACGATGGAAAATAAAAACACTTTCTGGAGGAGAAATCTCAAGCTTGGGACAGCCAGAAGAGTGCACAAGGTGCTCATTCTCACATACTTTACTTCTCTAGGGCATAAAAAGTCTCATTAGGGATTCTTCTTTTCTTGTGCTGCTCAGCTGTCAAGGAACAAGATGGAAAGAGAGGCACATCATGCTTAGGTTTCTCAAACTTGCTCCTGCCGTTTTGGGTGTGGTGACAGTTTCCAGATGCTAGAAAAAAGCAAGAGTGGCAGTAAGCAAACCTGATTATTTCTTTACTCAGGACAGCTATTGTTTGTGATGTTCTTCCTCGTCTTAGCTACAGACCACAACAGCCTTCAGGTTTGAGGCATAGAAAGGTTTGGGTAAGAGGAGGGGGAGATACTGCAGGGGAAGGTGGGATTATTGGTGGGTTTTGTGTGTTTTATTTAAAAAAAATAAACCCGAACCCAAAAGTGCACTAAAATTACAAAAACTACCATGTGAAACCACCTTCCACCCAGCAGCCAAGAAACCTGGGTTGAAGCTGTGGGAATTTTTAAACCATGCTTGTCACAGCTTGGCAAGTTTCTGTGCAGTTGGTGGTTTGAGAAGGGTCCAGGAAGGCTGCCTGATCACCAGTCCTAGGCACAGCCACACGGATATCTCCACATCTGGCAGCATTTATTATTGCTCTGCTGCCTCTGGCAGGGAAAGGAGGAGGGAATAGGAACTGGCATGCCACCAGCACTCTTTAGCTGGCCAGAGGTATGAATGGGGCATGACTTTCCATCATCTTCACAGCCATCAACTCCAGCTGAGAGCTTTGCTGGAAGAGCTTTATTTTCTGGCTTATTCCAACTCTGTAATAACTGTTGTTGACATCAGAGATTCATTTAGATGCTTCATTTTGTTATCAGTGTTATATTGCTTCCATGAGCACATCACTTAAACCAGCCAAAGGCAGCACACATTTAAAAATCAGAGTTATCCAGCAATGGAAAAACATCCAAAACAAAACATCTAAATCCAGAAGAATTAACTGAAGAGCCTGTTAATCAACTCATGACAAAGGGTATTATTCACCTAAGAATTCAGGTTTTCTTGCTGTCCCAGGGTGTAAACAGCTTGACCTAGAGGATCTTGTCTATTTTCTCATTTGTCTATGTAGAACAGGAGGAAAATAAAAAAAGACTAATACTCATCACAATAAGGTAGCTGAAGAACTTTCAAGTTTTTATTGAACTCATTCCCCAGTAGATAACTCCTTGTGGAAAAAAAAAAAAGTTTGGACAGGGGGAGAAGGTTGGATGACTCTCAGCCTGCTCAAGGTAAAAAGCTCTCACTCAAAAGAGTCTTGAATGACACAATATCTGGGGATAGTGCAGCAGTATAAAAAGCGATGTTTTATAGCAGTTGATAAAGAGGAAGGGAGGGTAGCAGCAAGAACTAGATGGCATAGTTGTGATTTTACCACTTACTTTCCACATTTCCACACCTGGGCTGGTTTCTCTCCAGGAAGAGACCAAAATAAAATTATTTCTCATCTGCACTCTGTATTGCAGTTTTCTGGACCAATCTAGTAAACAATCATAAAACAGTGTGCATAACTTCTTTCAGGGTCCACCTGAAAATAAAGCAGTGGTCCCTACAAATGCTCACTGATCAATTTACTCAGACTCTGCCTATAAAGTCCTAATGTCCTAAGATTAAATAGTTTTTTCCAAGGCAGCATTCACGAACTTTCTAAGTATATTTTACAGGTTTTATATCTGATGAGATCTCTTCTTGGTTTCTTCTGCTTCCAAGCACAAAGAACTCAGTTCAATTTTTGTACTTATTTAAAACCAAACTCTCCTGTTGATTTCCTATGGGGTTATAGCCCTGGTAAGAACTGGCTCTACTCATGTATTTCCTGAATGAGATGAACATGATCTCAGAGCATCAAAGATCCTCTGTAGGATGAGTAGTCATGTACAGAATGGTGTCTCTACCTGTCAGACAGAACTAGCGTGCACAAATTGAACCATACCCTATATGAGTTCTCACAGAAAAAGCAATACCCCATTTCCACTGAAAATGGAAGTAAATGCAAGCTGTACAAATAGCCACTAGAGTTTTAAGACACTGTCATTTGATAATTTTTGTTGCTATTGAGACAATCTTTTTGTTCTCGAGAAGCACTGAGCAGACTGCTTGGCCACAGAATAGCTGCCATGATGCCAACTGAAGGGATTTAGCACATACTGCGTTTCATGTGCATTGCTGTTCTCCATTCAGACCTCAGTTCTTCAATCTTGACAGGATTTCCAAGCACCTCTTTAGCTTTTGTGGGCTTTAGTAAAGAGATGTTTTTAAACTTTAAACTCCCTCAATCTGGAGTTGTGAAAATACATACTTAGAAAGCAAAGCACAAATACTGTGCCCCATTTGATACCTCACACTTCAAGCTTCCAGTTAGTAACAATTCACCACGGCTAAGTGTTTCTCCAAGGAACGCTGGAGATTACAAGGAAATGAAATACAAAACAGTGGCCAAGTTATCAAGATTTATTATTTAGTAAACTAACTTTATGTTCTCTGCTATTTCTAATGGCCATCTTGTCTATGCAAAGGGTTTTCTTGGCCTGGGAGATACAAGTAGCCTGTAACATCTAGCAAAAAGGTATAAAGCAACCTAAGAGACAGAATTGGTCTTACAGTCAAGCCATAAATGAGCTACTTGGTGAAGCTTGTGCACAGATGAACACAGCCTCAGAGAATAACAATAACATGTACTACACTGAATAATCACAATTTGAAACCAATTTGCACAATATACTTACCGAGACTGTCATAACACTAATGCCTGTATCACTGAGTATTGCTTTAAACAGGGAGAAGTAAAAATGGAAATAAAGCACATTTTACACACACACAGCCAACAGAACATAAGCCCTGACGCTTAGCGGAAGTAGATGGTACAGCTTTCTTATTTTCAAATATTTTCAAACTGAGCTTTGTGATAAAGAGGTCTATCCCATGGTTCCCTTCTTGTCCCTAGAGCTGCTTAACTTCCAATCCTATTTGGAATTGGTCAGTCTTGCACTGAACATAATGATCAAAGAAGTGGTTTTGCCTCAAGAAAAAAAAGATCTGTGTTTCTAAATTGAACAGTGCAGAAACAATACCTATGTATTGCAAGACTGAAAACACTATTGTGTACCATATTCTCAGAGGAGAGCTCAAACTTTCTACTTAATTTAGTAAATATGTAGTTATAAGAGTTGAAGAGCCTTTTATGGTCCACAAATAGGACACTAATCACAAGAAACTAAAGTATCATCTGTAAAACCTATAAAACAATGTATTGGAGGACTGAATTCAACCCACACTGAGGAGTACTTAGATTTTATTTCAGGTAGGTGGAGAATAACCCATTCAGTGAATCGTATACAATTTGGTTCACGTATATATAGCAAAACGAACCAAAACCTTCCTGCTAGCTGCTACAGGGACCCAACATAAATCCAGATTGAGGACCTGGGGTGCCTGCCTCAGAGCAAGAGCTTTAAAACTTCTCCACTCAAAGACAAAGAGGCCAAACAAGAGAATGTTTCATAGTGTAACTGGAAGGTGATAGGAATATCTTAGCAAATCAGAAAGGAGAAATTCTTTGTGTTGCTTCTGAATATACCTTGAAGCATTTTTCTTCAGATGTTCTGTGAAGATTCAGTTTAATTTTATATAAAGTCCTCCCAACTATGAGTAAACAAACACTGCCTTCGTTATCTATCCTCATTGTTTTACCTAGTAACTTCTCAAAACACACAGCTTCAGGATAAGGCAATAGAAGATTTTTTTTTTTCCCCTGAACATTTGAACTTCAGGTTAATTCAACTATCAAAAACTAAATGCACTTAGTACATCTGTTTTGAAATTTTGCAATAAGTAATGTTTGCAAGGTCTTATTTCAACATTTTTGCAACTAAATTTTTCTGCCAGAAAGGATCATATTTAATTCCACTATATAGACAGAATGTTAATAAAATATTCAGAGGCAAACAAATCAATGTGGAAGAGAAACACTCATACAAGGCAATAACACAAAATAACCCTTTTAATGGAGGATTGCCATTTTGCAACTGATTAGTCTTTCAAAAATAAAAAATAAAAATATTAATCCCTGTACCAACTGAATCAAACCCAGTATTTAAATGGGGAAAAACTTTCAGTTTTGGCTTAGCCAACCCCATTCTTAAATGACATAAAACTCCTTAAATAAGCATAGCTAATTTTTGCTTCAGATAATGCTGAATCAGATTTGTTGTCAACTGCATTTCAGTCAGCCGAGAGCTAAATTGCATTTATTCCATCTAAATGGAACACAGGACTTGACTACATTATTTTCTGCATATCAAGTGTCATGCACTGTTAGTCTCATGAAACACTGGGTCTCAGAGCAACACTAATCAATATATTTTCCCCCCAAAAGGGGAAAGTGTACAAACAGGAAGCTACAGAAATGGCACAGTCTAGAGTCAGGGTCAGAGTACGCACGTTTTCATGCACACACAGAAGATGCAAAGGTCTCTGCACAGCTCCTGGCTCTGCACAGATTAATTCTCACTTTCAGCCAGACTACAGATGTACTTTAATGCTTTCGTTGCTGTACCCGTAACAATCAGTATGGAGGGTCATTATGCCTAATCCCATATGCCAGCCAGAGTTTAACACAGTTATTTGTTAGATATTCTGGGTTAGCACCATTCTGTTTATTCAACCAGACTCTAAGAAGTGAGATCTTCAATACAGTTGATAGAGCATTTATTTTGGAATTACTGTATCATGTTTAAATTAATATAGAGTTATTACTGAAACCATTAGAGCTACACAAATGATTTGGAGTATTTGTATTGTCAGGTGCAATTGATTTTGACTGCATTTTTAAGAGGTGAAGTAGGCACTTGCCTGGTGTATCAGATTTTTGGATGGCTGCTCCCTACAATCACCCTTTCAGCCTCCAGTGGGAAGATCTTATTTCTCACCACAAACAGAACATCCGGTGAGACAAAAAAAAAAAAGATGCCTGGGACCTTGCATGAAACCTCAGAGCTAATACCAGTGGGGTTTTATTGCTCTTGGTGTCGTGTTTGTTTAGCAAGAACTCCCACAATAATTTTACCCTGCTTCTTTAATGTGATATCCTACTCCCAGTGGCATGCAATTAAACCAGCAATATTTCTAGAGTTAAGAAACAGCCTTTCTATTGCAATTATTTGTGGTTTTTTTTTTTTTCTCAGCTTCCATCTTTCCACATCCCACTTTGTTACCATGCCTTTACCCAACTTGCACCAGTAGGCAATCCTGTAAATAACACAAATGCTCACTTGTCCCTTCTCCTTCCCGCTGCACTGACCTTTCTGCATTACCACTCACAAGGCAGCCAGGCTACAGTTTTCTCCTTCTGTCACACGGCACCAGGAACTGCTGTGTGGACTGAAACCAAAAACCCAATTCAGACTTAAAGGCATTTAAGATATGGAAGAACCAGTACAGAGCTTTTGCTTTTTATTTGGATTGACTTTTGTCCCCCCTGAGTCCTCAGACAAATTCTGACAGTACTGACCTATTTCAATAGCTACTTTTACCTTGCACTTGACTGTCACTCTTCACCGCAGGCTCACAAATTGATCTATGCTTCCCTTTTTCTCCTGATAGTCAGATGGTAGCAGATTGTCCACACGTCTCCTCAGAGAGGCAGCAAATTCTATAGTTTGACATAAAGGCAGGGGTATCCACACTGAACACCTTCCCGTTTTAAGCTTCTTTTATCTCCACAGAGGGTCTGTGTTTTTCCCTACTAATTTAGCAGGTCTAACCCATCAAGTTTTTCAATGTGTGCACCGTTAGAGCTTTTTCAGCTAAAAGTACAAACACGTTTTATGCACAGTAATCCTCACAACTCTTCTGTAACATGGGAAAATGTTGTTCATGCTCCTCTGTTATTTATACTCTGAAAAATAACTAACACGATGCTACACAAACCTGATAAGAACAAAGCCCAACTGCTATAACAGAACAGCGTGTTCAGAGCTTGTGAGCAAGGCTGATAAACAGCCAGATAACACACTGAGTAAAATGTCTGTAGTCTATTAAGTGTCTGATGAAGGTGCCCTAAACACCTGTAACATTTTACAGAGGAAAATATGAAAAGATTTTACTTTTTTAGTAGTTACTAAACAGGAGATACAAGTCGTCAAGGCTGCTGACCACTCAGATGGCACTTCATGCATGGACTATTTGTTCATCAAGCTAGCTTATTGTACTTGCCCTTTATCCTGTCCTGAATAAACAGGTAGATCTGCATAGAGGTGCAAGGCTGAGCCCAGGGAAAGAAGGTACAGAAAGACTCTGGAGCAGATCCAGCCATAGTCGAGCATCTTCTCTCAGAAATGTATTTTTAAGTGACACTGGGTCTGCAAACACTTAATCCAGAGAGAGACAGAGACCCTGGAGAAAATCACCAATGTTAGCACTGCAGCTGTTTTGATTTATCAGCAGGACTGATTTGGGCATGAACATAGTATAGAGCCTAGCAAGGTAAACACAGATCAAAGCCAAGACACATATATCACACAAAACTAGTGACCCTGAAGAGGTCACTAAAGCTGTAGCACCATTTACTGACTTTAGTAATAGCCACCTTAAATAATAAACACCCTAAGGGTTAATAAGTCTGCAACTATAAGTTCTAGCCCAAAGCAGTGTTTTTATACTAAAGTGATAACTGTGTTCACTTATTCCTGCTTTGTAGGCAAAAAGCAGTAGAGGACAAGTCATCATGACAAATCTTACAAAAGGTCTTGTAGTAAACTGCACCATTTAAGAACACCAGCAAAATAGTTCTACATGTAGTCATGTTCTCTAGCTGCCCACACAGTTTGCTTCTATGAGATGTGTTGATAAAAAATCTGTCTCACAGCAATAGATAAGAGACAATATAACCTGTGTTTTTTCCCTAGAACCAGGCAGAGCACACAGTAGGCAACAGCATCACAGGACAACACAAGTATGTTTGCTTTTACTTATTTTTCCTGTGACTTCTGGCACATCATTTAATTTGTCTGCCTCAGTTTCTCCTCTGCAAAAATGGGAATAGCAACACAAGAACATTGTAGAATCCATGAAGTCTTGAAGAATGACAAGTACTAAACTGAACCAGCAATAAGTACATAAGAAAAAGGCCGCTGTCATGCTGACATACATATAGCAGGGCATGCTCCAACAAGATAAGGGGTAACGGTTTTAAACTAGAAAAGGAGAGATTTAACCTAGAAATAGGGAGAAATGTTTTACGATGAGAGTGGTGAAACACTGGCACAGATTGCCCAGGGAGGTGGTAGACACCCCATCCCGGAAAACATTCAAGGTCAGGTTGGAAGGGTCTCTAGACCAACCTAACCTAGTTGAAGACATCCCTACTCATTGCAGGAGGGGTGAACTAGATGACCTTTAAAGGTACCTTCCATCCCAGAATACTCTATGATTTTATGATAACTTAAGTTGTAATTTCACTGCCTGTGGTGTTTTGCCTTCTTTCCCCCCCTTAAGGTATACAGATAATCTGTTACTCTTTTATTACCAGGAAAAGGAAAATCAATTTAACAGACAGTAGTTTAATGCTTTGGAAGAGCTTAAATAAAGACTTCACAATAATCAAGCCTTAATTAGGGTCTAGAAACCCAATGCTTTGACCTGGACAGGGCAAAGGGAAAGCAAGGCTGCTACATGCTGGCCCTGGCATTAACTTGCTCTCCCTTTCAAATGTCCAAAATTAGGTCTCAAATACACAGAAAGATGGCATATTTCTGTTACAAAATATAACCAAGTATTGCAATTTTAGAGATACTAAGCTGAAGTTCCCAAGCCTATCAATGTTACGTATGAAGACAGCCTGTTTATTAAAACCACAGCTGCTGCAATAAGAGACAAGTCACACTGGAGTTTGCTTGGTCTGCAACATGTCCCTCTTCACCCCCAGCAGCCTCCAGACTTCACTTGTGACAGCCCACAGCAAGACACAACCCATGGTCCCCGCAGGAACAGGGACCCCCATGTCCCCACTTCCACAAGGCCAACAGGGGATGATCACACAAAGCTGCTCTTGAAGCTACAGCCAAAACTCTGGCCTCACTGCCATCCACGGGAAAAGTGGCATCAAGCTCCATCCTTTTCTAGGACTATGAAGCATAAATAGTCTTATTTCCAACATCACATTGATATTTGCATGCTGCAGAAACATGCACATAGTCAGTGTCCTGCATCACTCAAACTGCATGAATTTGCACTGCTCTTTCAAAACAATTACCAGAAGCAGGATATTTTTTACATTATTTCATGTTGAAAAACATTTTAAAATGAAATCTGATTTTACACTTGTTATTTATGTTGTTTAATTACATAGGTCACTGGTAGCATTTAATACAACACATCATTGTAGCAAATCATGTCACAAGCTTTATACTCATGATGGCATGTCAGATTAAGGCACACCTGAGATATTCTAATTTTAAAAGCTTTAAGAGTGGTTGTTGCTACTTAGTACTCCTTGGAATTTCTTACCTTATTTTCTAGATCAAAATCTCCTGTGATGAGACACATCGTTATTTTCCAGATCAAAGTATTAAACTCTGTTTCTAAGCAGTAGAGCAGCTGCTTTCAGTATCTTTGAGCTTCTCATAGTAAATTAAAACATCCCCTTTTGACTATGGGGCCTGTCAGGGACTACAATTACTCAGTACCTAAGCAGAAATAAAGCAAAAACTATTTATAATAGCTATATATGAAGCATCATACCTTTAAAATTACAGGGGCCTATTAGTCAATTTGAAGTTCTAAATGCCTTCTAAAATAATTTCAGGAAACATTCCAATTTAAGTTTTTGTTTGATAATGGAAAGAACACAAAACAAGATGTTAGAACTTCTAATATAACAAGTTACATATGTTAACCAGCTCTGTATGAACAGAGATAAGGGAAGTGGAAGAAACTGGAAGGTTCCAAATTATTAGAAAATGATACTTTAAATTTGTAATTAATAACCTGGAATTGGTTGCAGTAGTTGTTCATTTTCCATCTGCAGCAGAGAAGTTGCTACAAGCCTTGGGTTTCTGCTTGACTCTACTCTTCCAACACTTTCCAGTTTATATTTATTTATTATTTAAGAACAAACTTATAGTACCAGAAGATTTATCCACAACAGCGTTTCACTGTCATGCACCTCTGCCCTGGTGTTCCCAGGAAACCAGCTCCCTTGAGGAAATTCACAAATTACTGAAGTCCTTTGCCCACTATGGGCTGCAACTACTCTTGAGATTTCTTTTGACTTGCTCCCACAGTACCAAAATGAGGATAGATAATCCCTAACTTGTAAGCCCAGCTACTTGAAGCTCTGTGCATCCATTTTTAACGCATGGAATAGCACAGTTCATCCTCTGGCCTCCAAAGAAATAGAACACTGAAGAGAGTGAAGAAATATTTCAGTCTAAACAGTGAAAAAACATTGTTTCTGTGGGCAAGATGATGCACACAGAGAAAACAGCACTGAAGTTTAAGTATATACAACGGGACATGCTTTCAGCTGGGGCTGGGGCTTCTCTCATTCTTTGGAGGACCCAGAAAAAGGAAGATTCAAGGAACAGGAGGGAAGGCAGAACAAAATTCACAAGAGGAAGAAAAATGCAGAACATTTGGAGGAGGGTCAGGTTCAGCCAACATTGCAGCAGAACCAGCCCCTTCTGCCAGCCGCAGTAACACAAGCGTTCCCAAACACAGCACCCATAGGCAGTCCCTGACACCCACAGAGGGAGCAGCCCTGCTGTGGGTCAGGTGGGGGGTACACCCTGCAGCTCCCATCGCCCATCCCCAGGGGACAGCAGCAGTACTGCTCACAAACAGTTAGCTCTCACACAGTGACCTCCACACCACCTAGCCCACAGTAAATCCTCATCAGCATTTACTCTGAGGAATTAAAGGATTACTTCACTAGAACTGCCTGAAATAAATACCCTGGAGACAACTTCTGTAACAGTTTACTAAGTGAACAAGCCCACTTCAGTTGATGCATCCCTAAGAGCTACATGAGATTAAGTAGCGGCCTCCTGTTGCCCTCTCCCCCACCTTCAGCCTCACCCCCAGCACAGGCCAGGGCAGTCATCAGCCACAGGAGTCAGGCTGCATGTACCTTCATGCTAGTGCACGAAAGGACTGATCCAATAACCTTTGATTCCTACAAGCAACCCTGCACAGGCCTTAATTTGTCACAGAAGCCACACAGCCCAGAACACGGAAGAGCAGAAGAGAGTGCAGGCATGAAAAAAGTTGAGCTCTCACTGTCCAACTGCTTCTATTAATAGGCAGCAAATTTACATGGGTGGTCTTCCAAAGACAACCCTCTTTACTAACCAAATCCCTTGTTCCTCAACTCCAGAATAAACCTAAACATTGTCCCAACTTGCATGACTGTAGCATACTAACTCTCGCAGAACATTTAGTGGGTACGCACACAGAGAAGAAAGATCAAGAAATAAGTGACAGCAGCTGCACACATCCAAGCAGACAGCACAAGTACATCAGGAGGGAGGCAGGGCACATGGAAATAACACTGAATTTATCCAGTCTGTCACCATAACAGGGCTGCACATCCTGCTCCAGCTTCTAGAGCATGGAGGGAATTTTAAGATCAGGTCAACTCAATTTGTTATGGAGTTATCAAGTTCTTCTCAATATCCAGATGGAGATCAGTGACAAGTGGTGTACCTCAGGGGTCTGTACTGGGTTCAGTACTGTTTAATACCTTCATCAATAGCATACATAGCAGGATCGAGTGCACCCTCAGCAAGTTTGCAGATGACACCAAGCTGAGTGGTGCGGTTGATGCACTGGAAGTATGCCATCCAGAGAGACCTCAACAAGCTCAAGAAGTGGGCCCATGTGAACCTCATGATGTTCAACAAGGCCAAGTGCAGTCAAGGTTTTCTCCATTACAAGACATACACTTCAGACCAGAACAAAGTTACTCAAATACTTTAAGGCATTCCCAGCTATATTTACAGAAGTTTTATTCATGGTTAACCATGGAGACCCCTGCATTATTGGCCTCATCTCTTCCACCTACTGCACTTGCTTGGGAGGCCAGAAGCTCCATGCCCATGCTTATTCCAGGCCAGGTATCAAGAAAGGTTGATACCTGGCCTGGAATAAGCATGGCAGCTAAAGTTAGACCTAAAATTCCAGTTAAGACTACTTAATCTGTCACTAACAGAAATACACAACAGGTGTACAAATCTCCCAGCTGCTGTAATGCAACACAGAAAGGTTGAGACTTGCTGCTTGAGCTTACAGCCATGAACTAAGGGAATATCCGTGCTCTTTAGCAAGTCCATTTTAGCTCCTCCAGAGAAGCGATCAAGTCCCACACCAGCTGTTACTAACTATAACCATCAACCCAGCCACAGCTACATGAACCATCTCAACCGAAGCCAAACGGTCACGCAAGCAGAAGCTCAAGTATTCTCTCCCAGTATCAGGCAAATGAATTTGTAGAGCCTTAAGCCAGATGAACTTAATTGAATTTAGCAGTACCCTCTCATATATGTGCACTTAATTGAAGTATCTATATAAACACATACAAATAAATAAAAAAATTTGACCATTCTGCTTCTTTCCACAATTATCAGGATTGTGTTATAGGAAGGAACTTTTGGAATATAGGATAACAAACCCAGAAGTTTAACAGCATGACTACAGATACTTTTTCTGCAACTACCTTTTTTTTTTTTTTGTATTCACTCTTGGGCTGTTCCTGTGACACATCTGCCAGCCAGTGCAATAGACTAGCCTGGTGCTGATATAAATTTAAGTTAGAAAAAAAAAGAAAGAATTCACAACCATTTAGGGTAGCAGAAGGAAACATTCCACCTCAGTTACCAAGCTTGCACACAGACTACATGGAAACAAAAGCTGTGAGGAGCCCATTTACCCATTTCATCTACTTTGCTGGCAATCTTGAAACAAGAACAGTTTAGCAATCTGCTGTTAACAGCCCAGTTCACAGTCATTTGCTGTCCCCCTTGAGAAGTGCTAGGCTACAAACACGTTCTGTGGGATCTCAGAGTTCAGTAAGGGTCATGCATCTGTATTTTCATCACTTTTTGTGAAGTGCTTTAAGTGTTAATAATGATCTTGGCCAGAGACTATTATATACTGACTGAAGTGACAGCTCTGCTATATTATTACACTGTTTGCACAGATATAATTCTGGAGGTTAAGTTATTTTAGAATGAGTGGTGCTTAAATATAGTCCCCTCTATTCTTGTTTCTTTTAAAGTCAACCACAGACTGCATGCCTGAACATCATGCAGAGTCAGTAAGTTTTGCCAGGTCTCATTTGTTTGTTTTGTTTCTACCCCTTATTATTCCTTTTGCCAAGCAAGATGAGGAATTTGAAAGAACCCTGCTGCAATACCTCATAGGCTTTAATTTCATAGCATAGAAATGGCACTAACTTGGTGAAAAACAGGCTTATTTAAATCAAATAACACAAACTCTGCACTTCACCTTAACCACTACCACTAGGCTTTGACAAAAGCAAACTCTGAATCTAAGTTTCCTACTTGTTTTCTACAAAAAATCAGTACCGTTATAAGTTTTCCCAGTTTAAAGAACAGAGATGACTGTGCCAATTTTACAAAATTTATTAAGCAAGTGGCAATAAGCAAAACAGCGCTGGGCGGCCGGGGAGTTCCCAACTCCACCAATGGTGCGCGCCCGCAGTAGTAAACTGTCTCATATTTATACAGTTAAACAATTCATATTCAATTGAGGCCTACACAGATTCATCAACTAACCCCACCTACCCCCGCTTCATATGTTAATGCATGCTAATTAACTTATCAGTCTTTTGCGCTTGCAAAAGATCCTTCTGGTAATTATGGGCACTTCGAGGCGCGGGCGGTGGTCTCTGGGAGGAAGGCCGTATGTCTTCCTCACAATGTACTTTTCACCTCTTGTCTGGAACATGGTGATTTGGCAAGTTTATAGCTTTGGGTCAGCTCTTGTCCTTGGTGAACATCTGCTCTTCCTCATTAGTTGTGTTTCTTACTGATAATTTTGTGAGAGACGTTCCTCAGTATGTGATATTCTTTGTTAATTTTCAATAGTTCCTTTTGCCCTGTTTTGCTGAGAGGTGCAGGATGCCTGTGAATTTTGACTTTTATGACCATTCTCCCAGATAAGGGTTGTTAGTTGTCTTGGATGGAAGATCAAAGAAGCATCTGCTTTTCTTCAAGCACTTTTGCAGTGATCAGCAAGGCAGTGAATTCCTCAGTTCTCTGCTATTTTACTCAAGTGGTTAGCTTTATAAGTTTTTATTTTATGTTAGTTAGTAAAACAAGTCTTTTATTTGTTAGTCTGTCAGTTTCTTTTAAACTATATGATTCAGCGCTTTTACTCTCTAAAATCCTATATTCTAAAAACTCTCAAAATATATATATACACATATATCATAAAATTAACTAAGCACACTCATATTAAGGTGAAGGAGGGGTTGGTGTAATTACTCAACTTAGCCCCTGATCCCTCTCCCTTCCTTCTTATTGTTTATCATGTCAGATGGTTGTGGTTTCTGTACAAAGTGCTCCCAAAAAGCAACTGAGCAGTCAAAGTTTGATTAACAAACTAAGAGTTGTCCATTACAGTACTATTTTGAGTCAATGTGAATAAAGAATGAAAATCCCAAATTCTACATAGGTCATTTCTGTAAACAGAGATAAAGAAAAAGAGTACAGCTCCAGTCTTTGCTATGCTGTTAATATAGTTGGACATAATTGTTTACCTATTAAAAAACATTGTTTTCAGTGGTGTATTATCTCCCTTCATACAGTTAATGTCATTAATAAGATTTAACTAATTGCTTTCCTTGAAAGTGCTCTCACTGCAGTATTTGTCATCTAGCTATTTCTTAAGAGGAAAACATTTCAAATGGGAGTTTATACTCCACTTTCCCCAGTGGCTTGAAAGCCCATAGCAAACATTAGCATTGTATCCATTATTAATACTTATTCAAGTACATTTTAATAAACACTAGATGCATATGTATATAAGCACACATACTTGCACCACCCTTTGAACTGCTTGCACTAAGATGTTTCTCAGAACATTTACTGTTCCTGCTGTGCCACCAAGTGCATTTACTGTTAGCTCAGAGACAGTCTGATTTGTAGGAATACAAAGAGTAAAGAGAACAGCATTAGAAGGCTGTAGAGAAACCAGGTTGGAAAATAAAGCAGCATGTTAGATGGAGGTCTACAGGATGGCCCCTTCCCAAGGGTACTGCCAGAGTATGAGCATAGCCAACAGTGGGTGCAGAGGTCACATTCAGTCACAGGGTTTATTTCAATTTTAACATGAAATAGCTACATTCAGAAAATAGTGGATAAGGTAGAGAGAAACTGCAGGATACTTAATAATAATTTTTATTACCCTGAGAGCTAGTAATAGGACCAGACCCCACACAAAGAATAAAGAGGAAAAAACCTCTCCTTAATATCTAAAGATTTGCCAGCAACGCATGGACCACTGCATTCAACTCAGCAAACTTCCAATTAGTCAGTCTCCAGTACCAGCAGTCTTTCAGAGACCACAACCAAAAAAACTTGACCCACACTCAGCTCAATGCTTCCATACTCATACAGCTATAAGAAATCAACTCAGCAAATTTAAAACCAAGCGCTTCAAAAGATGCTTGCTTAGAAAACAGTTATAGTACTGTAAAACACTTCACTCTGTACCTCCCTTCTTGAAGTTACTAATCATTCAGAGTCTTGCAGCCTCAGTGACATAAAACCCCAATAACTTACCTCCCAGTCCTGTAGAAACGGGTCTACACAAAGCTGGTAACAGCCCACATGCTCCCACCAGCTCCCGTACTGCAGGCAAGCCCCCAGGCACAAGGAAAAGCCCTACCTCTGCTACCCCACTCCCAAATCAAGCAGCCTCCAGCACAGCACTCATTGCAAACAGCTGCAAGGCAATAGCAACCCAAACCAGCTCCAGCTGTGAACCCAGGGCCAAGCCCCACCAAAGGCAGGCACATAGCCCACACCTGAAGCACATCAACATAATGGGGACGTATCTTAAATATCAGAGAACTGAGAGCAAGAGAACTGCAAGTGAATACTAGCTCAACTAGGCAGGTCAAAACTCTGTATTACAAGTTTTGCTAAGGGAATAGTTTTAAAACCCCTGCCGATATTTTTTTTTCCTCCTTTTGTATCAAAGTTAAATGTGTGGGTTTAGGTAACAGGACATGTGGGACATTGCTGCTGGAACATACACAGGTCTTTAAAGCTTTCGTGTGAAAGAGGCGTGTGGATTTTCCCTGACAGGCAGAAGGTATTGAGTAAGGAGCATCTCAGGGAGTGCCAGGTGAGGGACACCAAAAGCAGTCAGGAAGTTGAGGAGTTTGTAGCATCTGAATACATGTTAAATCACCTATTCCATGAAAAAAAGCCAGTCCTCCAGCTTAACGCAATTAACAGACATTTACTCACCACCTTTTCTAAACATTGAGCCATGGAAAGCTGGGCTTCAGGTAATTGTGGAAGTAGGACATGAACTTATCTAAACAGCTGCTTCACATTTACCTGAATTTGTATTTGTGGAGTATTAAAGCCTTTGGATATCACCCTTAGAAAATATTTGTTTTCTGGATGCCCAGCGTAACACCTTAGTTTTCCTAAGATCCTGTAGTTTTGAGCAGTCAAACACATGACTTCTAAAGCTAGACTTCTTTTAGCTGTCATAAGCTGGAGGTCCCAAATCCCCAAACAATTGAGAAGCTCAACAAATGCCATGTATTTCTGGAGTATGCTGTGCTGCAAACACGCAGCACAATACTTCCATACTCCTTTAGCAGAGTGCTGTTTAACTCATGTCTAGTAATTCGCAGGGTCAGGAGCCTGAGCGATAAAGAGCTCATGGGATATACTATCTTAAAAACTGGAACTAGCAAATTCTTGCTTGAGTAGCATTTATGAAGACTTATTGTAAATATATGTAAACATTAAGTAATAAGTGTTGTAAAATATCAGATTGTTACAAGCCTTAGCTGCTCTGTATGAAAACATTTTACATAAGATAGCTTTTAAAGTAGTCCATGAATATCCATGCTTTGCCATCTGCTTTTGAATTGAATGATCCCTCGAAAGCAGCACCATAAATATTTCCACAAATGAGTGATCTGTTCACATTATATCCATTAATGCTATCTTGTGGCAGAGCAAACAAATAACTCAGATGTCACATCACTGCACACAGTAACAATAAGGTGCACTCTGACTGGGGTCTAGCGCATTACTAAGAACTGCATCACTGGTTGTCTCTGAGGATCTAACCTGGCTTTTTAGAGGCATATTTCTTGACAGCTTGTCAAGAAAGGCTGGAGATGCACAGTGAAGAAAGAATACCTTTAGCATCTAATTTTTTTAAAGATGATGAATTCTACTCTGGGCTAACCCTCAAAAAGAGCTGAACAAAAGGATGAATAGGAAGTAGCAAAAGAGATATTATAAGGATGGTTTTATAAAATTAAGTTTAGAGGCAGAATATGCAAAAGAAGGATCTTTTATGCATTGGTTATACAATCTGCTAGTCTAGCCAATATTTTAAAATACGTGAAATTAATTTTCCATGTTTACACAATTGTTAGCTATTTCAAAATACTCTCATCATCTTCTTGGGAGACAATGAGAATTGTACCAGCCAAGCAAATGCACACACAGAGTTTGCTGAAGTTCATCAACTGAGGAAGATGGTTCCTTGATGATGTTCACAAATCCCAGGTCCCTCTTTGATCTTCCCAACAAAGTATTCAGGCAGAAAAGAGGGGTTTGGCATAGGGTTTAGGTTTAATTTCTGTCTGGCATTGGGCAGATCAGTGGTTCCAGAGGAGAGGGGTCCTGAGCAGCGTGGGGACAAGCCTCACCCTTCCTCGCAGCTCCCGCTCTCCAAAGCCCTCCTGCTACTTGGGCTTGATGAAATCAGCAGCTTTGCCCTAGAAATGGGCTGGGTCAGGTGCCTACACAGAGGCAAGGAGAGCTTAAAATAGTTTGTTTCTGGGGAAAATAGAGCTTGTTTCTGGGGCAGCAGGGCCAGGGAGGCTTTCCAAGGCCCCGTACCAGCCAAGTGCTGTGGTGCTTGCTGAGTTTGCCCAACATCTGCTGCTCCCCAGTGGGAAGCTCTGTGGAAACCTCTCTGTTGTTCCTTTTATTTTAAGTAACCACTGAAGAAAACCTCGGGGTGGGTGAGGGATGTCAAATGCTTAAAGGCAGCTGAAGAAAACCAGTCTGGTCTATGCCTGACACCCCACCATTTACTGAGTTTTTATTTCAAAACCGATTGAAGCAAACCACTGCTTTAATAAGGCTCTTTTGTTTGTCAGAAATAAAACATGAAGCAGTTGGAGCCACAAGTGGGGAAATTATCAAGGAAGATGAGTTAAAGTGCAGTTAATGCAGTTTTTCTTATAGATGCCATTCTCGTGACAGATGGCCTGGTCTTCCTGCCCTCCTAACAGGAAAGAAACGGCCCTGTGGGAAGAAAGTAAACAAAATTTCAAATAGATCTATTGTTTCAGCAGACAGGAGAGACATCATACACTCAAGCAGCTAATAGCACTGGCTGAGTAACCTCAAAGCTGGTCATTCATACGAGGATAGACCTTTTCCTCTATGCTGCTTCTTGAGAGTATCCTCTAGGGCTCGTCTTGCCTGGAGTTAGGAAGCTGACTTTAACATCACAGCATCCAACGTTATATCTAATTTTGCCCTTGGGTTAACTGATAACATCACGTATATTATGTATTGGCTAACAGATAGGAATAATGAGGCACGGTGGTAGAAATAATACTACTCATACGATGGCACAAAGATCTATAGGTTCTAAAAAAATTAAGAATACCAGATGTTACTGTTCTTCCAGTTGCCATGCAACCACAGCTACCCTGCTATGCTTCACCTTCCTAATCTCCTTAACAGCTAACTCTAAAACAAGTACAATTAATTCCCTGATGAACAAGACAGGGCATCACTCAGTCCTGTGGTTACAGAAGTACTGTGACTGTTGGTATATAAACACTAAACAGATACAGCACCAGCACTCAGCACGGCACCAAGCTGTGGTTTTGTAAGACTAACAGAGGTCACTGTTGCAAACCATGATTCTTCCCGTAGTACAGGTTTTTACAACAACTCCTAAAAGATATTTCTTAGGCTGCTTAGGAGACAGTCCTTGCCAGTCCTCTGGTGATCCGGGCAGCCTCTTACCCTAGAAACCCAGATAGAAACGAGTGTGCTGTGCTTCAGCTGAGCAGCATGTAGAGGCATCAGGATATGTAGAGTATTAACAGTTTACTCGCTATGCCTACTGATGTCCTCTGACAATAACTATATGAAAAATGGTCCTGTTTTGTCCTTTATGAGCAATGTCTCTGGTGACCCGCTTTGTTGTGGTTTTTAAACAAATAGCTTCTGGACCATACGTATGAAAACATGGCCATTATAGCTGTGCTAAAGCAGATCACTTCCATTATTAATAAAATGGATGGTGAACATTGGCTTTTGCTTATAACAAATATTTGTATATATTTGCATATTTAGAGAAAATAATAAACACTCAAAAATCCCTTTTGCTTTGAAGTGGCTCTCATTTATACCAGGCACGGAGCTAGACTAACATTTCTTCATAGCTTTCTGACCACAGTACAGAGCTGGTGACCAGCCATAGAAATGGTTGGAATGAGCATTGATTATGAAGGTGTTCCCAGGGTTTCCGATTCAGCGATGAAGATTCTATTGTAATGACTAGAGATCGTACAAGTGACATGCCAGTCTTGTGCAATGCCTTATTTCACAATATGAAAAAAAAAATAGATAAAAAAGGAAAAAAAAAAACTCTTCAATTTCATCTCCTGTGAATTCAAACTCTGGGGAGTGGCATGTATTTGGACATAAGCTGTGTAGGAACAATAATGATGACATTTAGTACTTTGATAATTATGACTTTCTGATATTTTTAAAGGCATTCGTAAATGATAAATAATTCAGTTAAGCACATGATACATATGCTTTCAGACATTTACAAATGACGAAAATTCTCCATTCAGCTCCTGCAGAAAATATTGCATTGGAAAGGGCAGGCAGACACATTTGGCTGTGAAACAGGGTGTCATTAAAATCTTTCTTTTTGAGACCTCCTGTGACTGTCCTGCTCCCTCTCAAAACTTCTGTTGGGTGGATTGCTATTCCTGCCTTCAGCCCACTGTCAGGAGTCATCACATACCTTCAACATAATCAGATTTCCCAGGCAGAGCTGTCCACTTTTGATACAGTGACCTTGACGATGCAGTTAAAAAACACAAAAGAGTTAAAAAGGTAGGTGTGCCAGGGCCAAGTCTTCAAGAGAAGAAAATTACATGCTGGCTCTAGTAGCAAGAGCAGCCCCATACCTGGGATCCTGCTTCCAAAGATCTCCTCCAAAGTTTTCAGATGCATGATCTGGGAATGCAGCATTGTGGCCAGCTGTTCTGGTGGATGAAGATAAGAGCAGGACTGACTGGTTACTCCCAGAAGATATCAATGAGTAGACAGTTAATACCAATTCAACAGTCACTTTGAGGCTTTTAAGGAGGAGGCACGTTAGCCTGGGCATGAGGTGTTGAAAGAATTTTAGCAGACTGACAGGGAGCAGCATCTGATCTGTGCTGTGTGTAAGTCAGATAGATCTTACCCTTGGCTTCATGGCACAATTATGTACTTCTCCAAACTATGCTTTCACGAGTTCACCAGGTTTTTAGGATTTGCCAGTCTCCATGCACTGTTATTCAAAGGGAAGTTCACAGAAAAAAAATCACATGCTGTCTGCATAAAAGGGTTTGCATAGCTGTACCATTTCAAACTATCGTGTTAGGCTACAGCTTGTCATAGCAGCAAGCACTGGTGCCATGTTTTCCCATTTAACACATTTCCATGTGTTTTTCAGGCACATGGAAATGCACAAAAAAATTTTTCAGTGTCATACAAACTAATACACAAATCAGTTAAAATGATATTTTAACATTCTGATTATATACTTAGATCATTAATTGCTAGTTCAGCCCACCTTATATTTTGCGCTCTTCTCATTATCTTGTTTTTGCAGCACATGATAAGGGAGAAAGACAGACAAAGCTGAATGGTATTGTAGCCAGAGGGGCATTTAAAATATTGCTCTGCACCTGGGAAACAGGTTTAATTACTGCCGCTGTCAAAATGTTTTAATGTAAACAGGTTTCCTGATGGATCACATTTCCTCACTGTGAACTATCATACCCCAAACACAATCCACTTTATGGTAGGGCTTAAAATGCAGGTATCATAAATTAAAGCAATGAAGCTTTTATGATTAAAGATGCCTCATCTGCTTCTAATGCCTTCAATTATAGAAACTATAACAAGCCTTCATATTAAAATTTAAATAGGATTAAGAGTCTGAAACTCTCTATAAAGTAGGTATCAGAGGCCTGATTCATTCTGAGATGGTGCAGAGCTCAGCACAGACGTAGGAGGGAGGCAGCTCCCACTTCCTCTCTTCTGGACAGCTTTGGTCTAACTGCTGGCACCCATTAAAAAGGGAGGGAGGCTGCCCTAACCTGTACGCCAGAGACCGTCTTTGATGTGCCACAGGAATAATGGGATTGCCTCAGACACGCTTTCTCTGTCCTATCATGCTGCTCCCTCTGGAGACCTTCCTAAAAGGCAGCACAGAGCCAGAAAGCATGCTCGCTGCCTCTGCTTACTGCTTGATTCCCCAGGGGTACTTCGGGTCCTTTGAAATAGGCAACAGACCTCCTGTGTATCTATTCCAAAAGAGGATTCACCATAAAAATACCTGCACGTGAACTGAGATATGATTCTGATTACTCTGTTGTATTTGATGCATGTAACCATCTTATCCTATTCATGCTACTCCTGGTAATAACTTCTGAGAGCATGTTTCATATAAAGCAGTGTTTGGCAAAAAGCAGATTTAAAATCTGTAATTAAAACATTTGCTTCCACAATATATTTATATTCTGCTCATCTACTCAAGATAGAGAAACATGGATCTTTCTCGACCAGGCACCAACAGGTAAGGGAAATCAGCTTTCAGAAGTGCCTATTACTTCAGAATTAAAAACAAAATAAAAAAATTTTAAAAAGACAGAAAAAAAAAAAAGAAATTATTTCATGTAGGTGGTACATGAAAGAGGAACCTCAATTCATCTTATAAATTATTCATGGTGAATTATTCACTTGACTCACATAGATATAAAGAAGGTATTTTTTATACTATAATATCTACTCAGACTTAAAACCTCTATTAATATGATGTAATGCGTGATTATAGTTGGAGATGTACTTTTAATCTGAGTTTGACTGAGGACACTGACTAAGTATGCACTCTGTTCCCTGATATGAGTAGTCACATGGAAAGTGTGCAAATGACATGCAGGTTTCAAGAAAAAACAAAGGGCACCCAACTTTGTAGATCAGAAGTTCCCTCGTTCTTTTGAGGAATGAAGCAAATAAGAAAAGTCCAAAGCACTCCAAGGGTATTCCTCAAGATTTTCAAGATTTTCTGATGTATCAGAGCAGACTTTTCAAACTGTTTGTATTTTTTCTAATATTTACCAGTTCAGACTTATTCATGTTAACCATGTTAACAAAGGTGCTGTGAACATTCCACCTGATTTATTGCTGTAGTTCATGAGTAAAATTACATGTACACCTGCATGATAACAGACTTAGAAACACAGGAAGGAAACTCTTAGTTAAGCAAAGCCAAGTCTTCCAAAACCAGAACACTACTGTAAATAAATACCCTACAGAAACAGACTTCTGTATTTGAAACGTTCCTCCTATTAGACTCTTTCAGAATCTCACTTCTATGAGAGTTAGGAACATTTTCCCCTAATTTCTGTTCTACATGAATTCATATTTGTACTGTTTCATCCTGCTCAAGCACATTTTATTAGGACCTAACTTGAAGATACTCCAAGTTTGATTAATATCTTACTTTCTTATCTGAGATCCAAGATAACACATCTCACACTTGACTAAACACCACTGTATCACATGAAAAGTCAGCTTCAGTAACTAACATCCTTTGCTGATGAAACATGTCTGCGCTAAATGAGAGAAGCTGAAATATTCTGTAGAACCAGAAACCTGTTCACACAAAAGAGCATGGACTATAAAGCTGTAGTAACTGCATGTTACATCTCTACTATAGAAACTAACTTGTTTCTACAGTGATCTAACACTTCAGAGCAAATATTAACAGTAGACAAACTGGATAACTGGTGAAGATGTCTAGATGGTGGTATGGTACTGGACATCACAACCTTTCTCTGGCAATGACAGCAGTTAACACCTCCAGACTTACAAGATTAGTTTGGGTTTTCCCAGGAAGCTCCTAGTTCACCATCTGAGCAGTCAGAAATGAATGTCGTACTTTAACTTCCCTCTCTCCAGCGAACATGGATATTGGTGTACTACTGCTGGGCATGTTGCGGGCTCCACTTGGTCCACTTTACTGGAACACCTATAGCTAGACCTTGCAGCTAACTTCTGATTACACTACACCATGCACAATATTACCCACTGTCTGTTGCCATGCTTTTGTGCTAGCAGAGTCCACACTTCCTTTAGACATAGGTGCTTCAAGTAATTTTTTTATTTTTTTTTTTTATGAACAGAGGGGGAAAGAAAAGCAAGGGTACTTTACCATTTAAAAGCAAACTTTTACATACAATAAACTGAAAAAAAAAAAAGGGTTAAACTGGGATTCCAGAGTTATCTAAAATCACTCTGTGACATCCAAATTCTATTTTTCTGTATATGTGTTGTTTATATGGTTTGTTTATTTTAGCAGGATCTTTTCTGTTGTTGCTCCTTTTAGCTGGTGAGATTAAGGCCAGTATGAAATTTAGCCATTTAAAGGCTTCACTCCAATAGTAAATTTGTCACTAAGGAGATTGATAAATTGTTGCAAAAGCAACCTGATGAAGTTGTGCCCAGACTCCCTCATCAGAACAGCAGATATTTCATCCAGTTCCCCAGATTTTGTTTGCTGATTTAGTGATACACATTTTGTTCTGAAGATAGTTTTTAATTTCAACTTGCAAATAACAGTGAGATAAAAAACTACCTTTTGTATAATATGCTAATATTAAAAGGTTTTAATGTCATTCAGAGAATTTCAAGGAAACAGTATAAAACAGTAAGATAACATTCATTAAGCTGCAATGTTATTATACTAATCTATTACATCACCCAATACTAGTAGAGACATAGAAAAAAATCAGAAACTTGTCATGGAGTTTCTATTTTGAGCCTTAACTAGATGACCACCTATCTTTAAAACAATAATTTTGCTTAAAATTATGGGTTTGGATACAGACATGGTAATTAGAATTTTTAATTATGATGCAGATTCTGAGCATCACTTATCTCCCCTCATCTTTTGCTTTCTGTCAATAAATTCCCCTCTTCTTCCCTCCTAGATATATTTCTGTGAATTGCTTAAGTCATTTGTGTTTTACTTTCACCTTAAACTTTTAATCCCAAGTATTCAGTGCTTTTGCAAAGGACTCTTCCTTCAAATGTATTTGAGGCAGCCATGGCTGCAAAGCTTGCACCTCTACCTTCATTCTCTTTACAGATATTAGGAAAATAATAATCTGTGTAATTTTGGAGAAAACTTAATGCCAAGTAAGAAGACAATTGAAATGTCATTTTTCTCTTGTGAAGAGTTTTCCTGAAATTTTTCTCTCTGGAGGATCCAAAATGCAGCTATGAGATCAACAGCTGCCTGTCTCCCCATCCAAACAGAGCAGGGATTTCTGTGCCTTCGCTCCTTCCTTGCAGCTCAGCAGCCACCCTGTTCCTTCTAGAAGCAATCAAAAGGGATTTGGACATTGCTCACAGACAGGCATAGAGCTGTCATCACAAAATTCAAACACAGAAAATAAATGTAGAACAATCGGCAAAAGCCTAGCCTTGAAACCCCTTTAGTTAATTAATTCTTGGGAAAATTTTTGATCAAATCTTGGTTTTAACCTTGCTGTCAGTTGGTGAGTCTGCCTATTTTTCTGAAACAGATGTTGGCTGAGAGCAGTATCTTATCTTAGGTCATACATGTCCAAAGACTTCTATTTTTAAAAAGAAGGCTTACATTTGGAAGGGACGGGAGGTCTTTTGAAATTACTGTACAATGCATACATTTAAGTTTATTTATAAGAATTTGCAAGATGTGTGTGCCCAACAATGTGCCTCTCATGAAAGGTGTTTTGATTTATCTCTGAAGGAATCACTTGCATATCCTTTTCAGAAACACAAAAAACTGCTATAAAGCTTTTTCTAGAACAGATTATTTAATGAATACCAAGCAAAATCATTCTTTTTTACTTTTAACCCAAAACTTCTATTTTGGGGTAAAGGGGGGAAATATTGGTTAGTAAGAACTTATCCCTTAAAATAAGGACCGCAACGTTTGCAGCTGAGAGGGACTGGGTATTTAGATCTGGAAAATAGCTATTGCAAGTACTTTCTAAAATGCATCATAATTACAGAGCAGCCCTGCACACTGCAGAGTTGTTTCCACGCTAAACGTCAGTTTGGACATGTTCGAATTCTAAAGGAGTGAAAACAAGTACACATTTTATTCTCTAGGACTGTGCTGTGGGAACACTCGTGGTACAAATCTGACACATAAACTCACTCAGGAAACTGACTCTGTATCCTAAATTTGAAATTCATTATTTATTGTTTACAGGTTTGTGTTTGCATATATAATAGCAGGCTATCTTGTACTTAAAATTTTTGTTAAGAAAAATCTTATGGGAATCTGAAACACTGACTTTGGCTGTTCCTTTACCAGGAGACAGAAATGCAACAAAACACATGCAAGTTAATCTGCATTTGAGCTCTGTCAGATGTTGGATTGACTGTTACATGTCCATGATACTAACCCAATCACTATTTTGTGTAAGGGAAAAATAGAACAACATTGCAAAGATATTGCACAAATTCCAAAGTTAGTAACTTTTAGAGATAAAAAGGAGTTTTTGGAAGACCTTCCTACCAATTTTACAGGGAAAATACAAACAGTTAAAACGATGTGTGGACTAGCTAGGCCTTTCTATCATTGCAAAGTGAAGACATTTTCTTCCTGGTTCTACAGCCCCTTGTTGAGAACAGACGCCATACAAAGGGGTTTCATATTGATAGTTACTTTTGCAGGAAGCAAACCTGGTCAACTCCTACGTTATCAAAGAAAATCTCAGTCCTGCACACAGAAACTGTATTAAAGAGTTAAGATCCGTCTCCTGGGAGGTAGCTGCAGGTCCCTGCAAATGTTCCCTGAGACACTGAGTACCTTGGAACATGCTATAAGGGACCAGAAGCCTTAATTCATGTTTTACAGTACTGGTCAAGTTACCTGTCTTTTCAATTCTTCTCTGTACTCTCTTCCTCTGTGAAACCCCAAACATCAAATTTTTCCAATACATAGGACAGGGTGGACACAGAACCAGTGCAGAAATGATGGCCAACCACAGTAAATAGATGTGGACAATACTCATGCATTGAACACAGGCTGAGGACTTTAAGGACTCACAGACTTTTAGCCACTGGTCCCTACCATGACTAAGACACCCCAATGCCTTGAAGAAACTAACTGGTGGAGACACCTCTGGCTGTGACTGCTCAGTAATAGAAACTTAGAGCAAATTCCAGAACAGATATTTTTATAACGTAACTTAGTACAGAAGCCAGCTTTCTTGTATTTTTAGTGAGTGCTGAACATGACCCTTGCCATGACCCTTTCTGTCAAAGAGTAGTATGGTTAAAACATCATTACAAAACCAAGTTATCCATCAACATCATATTTGTTGCATACTACCACCTACCTACACTTCCATTTAAGCTTAGCAAGTCATCTATAGAATAAACCTCATAAAAATATGCCATAAGTTGTGTTCTAATAAAAGATTAAAACTTACTTGTGGTTGTAAATAAAATACAGCATCTGAAAGGGTATTTCTCTGAGGGACTGCTGAAAATCCATTATCCGTAATGTGTGCAGCAGAAATTTTACATTCATGCCCATCATAGCATTAGGGGCCTGAGAAGAATCTATTCAGTTCAGTGACCTATTATCCATGCTATTTGATTAGATGCAGCCAATGGTTTTTTATTTGGATAAAACTCAGCTTAAAATATTTTTTAAGATTTCTTTACCCTTCTAAGGAAAATATGAAAGATAGATTGTGGTGTATACCACAGCTGTTGATAATCCTGAAGAGGTACAGTGTGAATCATTCAGGCTGAACTGCTGCACTGGTGTACAGCAGCAGCAGCCTCTCCTCTGACAGCCAGCAGCTCTACAGGTCTTGGTCACTGTGGCTATGGGGAAAAAGTCACCCCAAACAGTGACTGTTTTGGCTTACAGTCATACTGGAAGGAGCCCATTTATTCCTCTGTTCCCTCCCAGCAAGACTGGTAACATGCACTTTAGGAAGGTGCTGTCCCTATCCAATGAATGTGGGCTGACTATTTATTAGGCAGAATACAGAACAGAATTTTGCTGGCAGTGTGCTGCATTGAGTAGGGAAGAGCTGCAATGTTATCAATGAAGTTGCCTTCACTGCTGACTGCTTTCCATTGCATAAGGGAAGACCATTCACAGTTAAAAGCTGTTTCCTCAGCTGTCTTTGAGGGCCAGGATTATGGACTCATACACCCACTAAAATCAAATAGAAATTATGTCTAAAATGTTTTTCACAGTCAGGCTATTAATGACTCCAGTGCTCACAAGAATTCTACTTCATTTTATATTTAGTGCTTTATGGCAGTATATAAAAATAAGATAAGATTTGCACCACTCCACTTAGACTTTTCATTTTTAAGGCACAGTTCTCAAACCATACAACCCATAGATAAATTTGTCAGCGGCTGGGAGTGTACAAAAGGAGAGATTAATAGGGGAAGAGAGAAAAACAGGTTGCAAAGGGATTTAAGGAAGGAGAATCTCAACAGGGCTGCAGACCATTGACATTCCTTTAAAATTTTTAATAAAGGACATTAAATACAGAAATGCTCTAAGGAAACAAGGCAGGTGCAAGTATTAAGAACAAAGTAGCAGCTAACCTTTAGGTTGTGGATTAACATGTGTTACTATTCAACAAAGCCCCTGAAAGCCCATCAACTCCAATCTCTATTCCTTTCCTTTCTCCAGGCCACACAGCATAGGACAATTTAATACTCAGGCTAAGAGGCTTAAGTATTGGCTTTTACACAATCTTACTGCTTTTCTGTCATCAGGGCTCCGGCTAGTACTGTTGCTACTACCAGTTAAGAAATACAAGTTTAGATTTTGCCGAGTATCTTGAAATAGACAGACAACACAGGCAATTAAACCAAAAAATAATAATCAATCAGTTCCTACCAGGTAATGCAACAGAAAAATCTAACAAAATTCAGCAAAGGTCAATGTTTTATAAATGGATTAAGTAAGATTTTGTGGATATGACAGAAGAAAGTAGAATAGTCACAAGTGAGAAGTATTAGGATATCTCTGTTCAGTTAAAAAACAATTTCTGATGTGAACATAGGCAGTACAGGCATGGAATTATTCTTAATTTTCCCCAAAGAGAAGAATAAACATTTTTAAAGAAAAGTTAGTTCAGGCAAGAAAACAGCAAAATTAACTGCCTTTATGATGGTATTTAATGCTTTTTGTAACTAAATTTCAAAGGACTGTTTAGAGAGAATTCATCACTATCGTCTTCATTTTATAGATATGGAAATTGAGATACACGACCAGAACAAGTAGATTACAAAAAAAAATGTATCCAAGAAGTTGCCAACACTGAAGAACAGATTGTGGAACCAGCAGGCAAATGGATATAAAGAAGAGAGACAGTGCACATGTAAGCCATACTAGGCAGCCCACGTGGTTGCTATTCATCTATTATCCTCCACACACACAATGAACTCTCTCAGAGCAAAAAGTTATCCATACAAATCTGGATCTGTTTCTCTTATTGCACGTAATTATTCTCCTTTATTTGATAAAACAGATTTAAATTACTGCTGCATTGGCAGATTATGTTTCTGTGGCCTATTTTATCAAACGCATTGGCTAAATCTGCGTCAGGCAACAATTTTGCCTGCCTGGATTTAATGTAACTGTCAGCTATATAGGCCATTTCACTAGTGCGTCCCTAAGTTTGTAACACCATTTCAGATTCCCAAATAGCTGTCGCGTGCACAAAAGATATTTTCAGTTCAGTACACTTGCTACCATCGCTTCTGCTTTTTGTTTATTATGCAAACCCAACAGTGTTCAGTATTTTTGTACAGTTGATAATTGCTAATTATGGAAGGAAAAGTTATCTGATTGCCAACCATGGAATCAAATGAATTGAAAATATTCCATCAAGCATTTAACGAAAGTGTAGGAAAAAGATTGACAAAAAATAACAATGAACATTTTCTTTGCGTTGAAAGATCATTGGCAGAAGTAAATTGCACAAAATTCACATCCTTATTGCTTAATCATCTCACATTTCATTAGCCACAGCTGCCAATTGTCTCGTGCAATGTGAATTGCTTTTCATAACAAAAAAAAAAAAAAAAAAAAGTGTTTCTTAGGCTGGAAACCAGTTTCACTAAGATGCAGTGTTGGAATGCAAATATTCATTTCTGAATTAATTCATGACAGAGGGCTTGGCCAACCTGAGCTAATCACACCCCTGGGGTCCTCTAATCCTCTAAAGCTGATTATCTCATGATTGTCACACCCACTGGGAGTTTCCTTTGTCATTAGCAAATTCAAACTGTAGTTTAAAAAAAAATAAATTACTTGTTTTGATGCTAAGGTTGGGAAGTGAATAGCAGCTCCAGCTCTAATCCTTTGGCTGCCTGACAGGAGGAAATGCACTCTAGTATGTCTCATTGCTCCCTTAAAATTATTAGAGAGAACCAACAGCTAGTAAGTCAGGTGGAAAAACTATATACATATAAAAAAGCGTTGTCTTTTCAAACTTAAAGCAGTAACCAGTAGTAAATACATGGAATTATCTTTTTTCCCCCTATTCTTCGTTTAGTGTGTCTGTTCTGATAGCAAATTGGCATCAAGTAATGAAGAAATTTGTGCAATGTAAATTGCAAATGTGTTGTACAACACGTTTCATAGTGTCTTCTTCAAAATCTATATTTTACCAAGTCTCTATAAGCTGCAGAAGGAGCAGACAAGTTCACCACATGCATGTGAAACAGCTGGACGTGAACAGGTGACATCCATCTCCAGCAGGTATTTCTTAGTGCTATTCACGAGATTATCAATTTAATAGAGTATATCAACAGAGAACTAAAGTCAAAGTTTAAAGCCCAGTACTGGGGCTATTACACACGCAAGCCCTGCAAAGCACAGTTTGCACATTCAGCCACATTGTGCAGGAATTCTCCATGTGAGATAATTTCATTTATTGAATATGAATTTTGTGTGCTGTGAAACTTGTGTTTGTACAAATGCTAAAAAATTTGAATTTGTGTCGAGCTGGAAAATTGTGCGTGAAAGCTTGCACTGAGAGGATGCTTTGAATTATTCATCACAGTTGTTGTTGAATTTGCATTGTTTTTTACCAGCATTTCCAAGCTGCTGGAATTTGCTTGATACGTTAGCTAACTGCTCTATTTAAGTGTACCATGGTGGCTTTTCACTTCTTAATCCAAATGCTACTTATCTGTCACCTGAACCACTCACATTTCTAATAATGACTCTTTTTGAGGAATTTTATAATGTAATAATGACTCTGTGGGAATTTTTTTTTCTCACTTTTGCTTTAAAAAAAAAATTAATTGCAAGCAGGCAAAGGTGTGTGTACACGTGCAGGTATTGGAAGTATAAGAATATAAAATCTATTAACTTTTGCAGCTGGTCTATGAGAAAATTGCTGATATTTGTTTGATGCTCTTAGAAATACCAGTATTACTTACTCTTCTGTAATTTATTTTGAACCTGTACACACATTTAAGGCTTCACCCAGCTGTAGAGTGTCCGATCTATGTTACAATATGCAGCTTGTCTTGCTCAGTGAAATTCTTAGTGATCCCCCAAAGTCACTATTATGAGTTTTAACACTCCTGCATGAAAGCTTTTAAGAAGCAATATAATGTGTATTTTGTGAAAACGTGTGATATGATGTGGAATGTGCGTAGACTGGCTCATAATGTTCCAGCAAAACAAAGAAGTGTGAGCTCTGCTGTAAAAGTTTAATCATGTGTGGCTTACAATTAGTTTTGCATGCAACATGAAACTTACGATACTAAATTTTTGCTCTTTCTTGAATGGGCTGAGAAATTTTTATCATGCAAGCTGCTATCTATTACACTCTGCATATTGAAAATTGTTCTCTGTTGTGAAGTTGGCAGTGCATGCAAGCTTCAGGTGAATATTTCCACTTCCCTCAGGTGTGCACTAAGGACTGTATTAAATGCTCTAAAATATATATGCATGCTGAGAAATCTGAGCTACATGAGAAATTTGCAGAGAGTTTACAACTTATCTCTCCCACAAAATATTTGCAACATATATATTCTATGAAATTTTCATTGTGAACAAGAGATCAGATTTTACTAAAGCTCATGAAGGTAGCACTCTGGCAAATTCATGTGCTCAGTACACAAACTCACAGACACAGACGCACACGCAGATGGTATTATCTTGAGGTTGTTACAGACATCACCAAAACATTAACTACCTACAATAGCAGCAAGATTTTCCTCAAATCTTCTTATAATTCTGCATGAAATCTGTGAGAAGCTTCTAATGGGCTTGACAATCATAATGAAAGATTTATAAATTAAGCTTATTCTGGAAATTTGTACTGTTAGCATGCATGGTAAAAATTATAGTCTCAAACCCAGTGCTGCCAATCCTCAGCATTCACAAGTCTTAATATACACGGTATTTTCATACAGCCACAGCTTCCTACAACAAACACTCATGGAAGACTTAAAAAGTAAAAAGCAAGAACTGAAAATGCAAGGCTTTATGCACATAGATCAAATCAGAATCAGCCACTTCTACAGAAAGCTTATTTCTTTAAATCACTTGATTATGACAGTAAATCTTCTACACTGGAAATTATGCAGAAATATGAAATACTAAAACCATTGAGTTAATAGTCATGTACCTCAAGTTACCTGACTATTCAAAATGATGATTTTTAAAAGACTGCTTTTCCCCTTGAATTTATAGGGTGAGTTAAGTTAAAAAGCTGGAACACACAAACATCTAGGATCCTGTACAAAACTGGTATCAGAGTGTATGAATAATCAGAATTAAAAATAATGTACATTTTACCTCAAGGAACAGTTTGTTAGTTTTTTGTTTATTTTGTTGTTTTTTTTCCAAAAGTGTCTGAAGCAAACTATTTTTTAATTGTATCCCTTAAAACATTGTGAAGCTCCCAAGGGGAACAATAGCATCTAAACTAGTGTCATATGACAGCAAAAACAGTTGAGTCAAAAGAACTAAATTGACAATGGTATTGGTGAAACCAAGTCTTCCTGTGTACTTTCCAGTGTTTTAAGTTGTCAGCTTTTATTGCAAAAATTATTTTCCTGATTGCTTCAGGATCTAAATCTTCAGGATGTTTTCGTCATTAAAGCTTGTAAATCACTTTAGAACTTTTAAAAAATAGTACGATGCAAGTTTAATTTTCTAGAGAACAGTTGTGTAGAATGTGTGTGTGCACGCAAGTGTGTGAACATATCTTCCTTAGCGTGTTGCCAAAAAAATGAACTGTCTTATGAAGTATGACTGAGCTTTTCCAGTGTAACTATAGAGTAAAAAAGAGAAATGGACTTTTTAAAAGCCCTCTTACTTCTTTTGAAAGCTCTGTATAAACCAACAATTTAGCACGGAGGGAGGAAAGAATTTTGATAGATATAACAGATTTGGGTGAAAATACCTTTTTTTGTACAGACCTTTTGGAAAAACTTTGCTCAGCATCATTGCAGCACTCAGCCTTACCTGTTTTGTATTCAAGACAACTGACCTTGAATGATCTCTAACAGTTTGTGTGTGAGCATGAAGAGATGGATATGATGTTCGGCCATGACATGTCACATTTCCTCACAACATGCCTCATGTAGAGAAAAGTGTCATGACAAAATTGAAACCTGTCAAAACCGTAGCAGACTGCATGAGTCAAATGGAAATCAGGTGGTAAAAAACTCTTCTGAGCTTGCCAATGCACTACTCGCCTTTACTTGTGTTTGTTGTGGTAAAACAGAGGCCTCACCAAGAATCAGGCTCACTCTGTGTAGGAAATATGCTTTTTGATGCCAAAGAAGGAGAGCTTGATAGCTTATATTGCATATTCCATAGACAGTCATGCGGACCCTGTTGTCTTCTATGATATTTTGAAAATGCATTCACAATAATATTCTATTTCTACGCTAGTAATGTCAGTGGGAGTCCTGGCAGTATGCTATTTAGGCACATGGAGAAAATAATACGATTTACAATAGCGGGCAATTTGTTTTCTGCTGCCACAATGTCTGCTTTTGTTACAGCCTTTGTAGCTGTTGGAAATTTCTTTCTGGCTATTCTGTTCATCTTTTCCACCGAAACATTTCTTCAGTGTGAATCGCTTCCGTATGAATTGGAGTGGGTTTGCTGACATAAGTTTTCATTAATAGACCTAATATAAATAGTGCAAATGTTTTTCCAGGAATAGTCATTCACATTCTTAATGTTTAGTAGTTCCGTCTGTGGGCCTGACAAATGGGCTCACCAGAAGTACCAGCACAATATTTCAGAAAGTAGAGAATATTGCCAAATACTGGTAGCAAATTGTTGAGGGTTTTAATCTAAAAAAAACCCACATTATATTTAACAATCAGAGGTTTTTTTACTTTTTTTTTTTACTTTTTGAGGTAACACTATCCACACTAGAATGTGTTGTGAAATACGTTTATTCAGTTGTGGAAAGTGATTGTGCAAAGAAGTTAAAGCCTCATCAAAACTAACCAAGAAAAGTCCCTATCAGACACTGGCAACCACAGGTTAGTTGAGTGCGCAGTTTGCAGAATTCAGTGAAAAAAAATACTGCCAATAATGATCATATTAAAGACAATTAACAAAGTCTGACAGGTTAAAGACTTAGAAATGTTGTGAAGCAGTAAAACTGGACACTCAAATTCAGTATGACACCCCTGAGAAGGACAGCCTGGAGAACTGTATATGTCAGTCCTGTGTTTGTTGCATAATTACATGTTGTATGCTGCAAAGAACTGTATTTCCCTGTTGTTCTAAGGTTTGCACACCATCACATAACTGTCCATGCTTACTTGAAATGCTAAACTTGCTTTAGACACTCCAAACTCCAGTGTAAATGCCATCAGATCTGGAAAAATAATATGCCACGTGATACTGTAAGAATCCATAATAGAAAACCTATGAATTTGCTGCAGATGAAAAAGTCCACATTCAATTATGAAAAGAGATACAGACAAACACTTCAAAGCTGTTACGAATTATGTGTTATACATTGAATTAACTTAGATTACACAGGGAGTAAGAAAATTAAAACATAATAAACTGTCAAGATAAAAATAATTGAGTTCTTACTTCAGACTTCTGATAGTTAGACAGTAACATCCCAGTGCTGTGTAAAAATCTCATCCATACAAAGCTATATGCTTACAATTTAATATGTTACTTAGAAATTGCTTATAATTATTTAAAAACTTGCCAAGAATAGCATTGCCTAATGTTTGCTGTGTACCTGTGATCTAGTTCTTCCACTTGCCTCACACTGTCTGGGTTGTCACCTGCTGTATTGCCTCAGACATGTAAATATATGAAAATAAGACGGATGTGACCTACTAAGCTGCAGCTTTGCACCTATAACTTCCCCAGTAACCATCTGGTAGATATGGAATGGTGAAGGTTGTCTTCTCTTCCTTACTCACTTCCAACTATTGGAGGGGCCCTAGCCTCTAGGTCTTCCCTCACCTGTTGCCAGACCATTTTGGGGATCTCTTTTTTTTATGTATGTTAAAAGACAGAGAGAGGGGAAGGAAGATATAGTATTTGTCATGTTAAACAGAGGAAGTCCATCAAAATCCCACAGTGAATTGAGTGTTGCTCTGGCTACCTACCACACAAGGGTAATAATAATAACAATAACAACAACAACAACAACAATGATAATAATAAAAAAAATAAAAAACAACTTTTTAATTGTAAACAACTTTCTTCAGGTTAGTCAGTCAGAGCTGTGCTCCTGCATAAGTATTGAGCAGACCTTAATGCAATGCTTAGATCCACAGACCTAATCTCAAACTCAGAGACTATCAAACTTCATCTACTGACCAAGAGAGGCTTGCAGCTAGTGCCTGACTCCTAGAGGTGTGTTTCATTTTGTAGCCTCGTCATTTGACTCACAAGTCAATTTTTCCAGCTGGGTAGGAATGAGTCCAGAAGAAACCAAACAACAAAGTGTAAAGCGAGATTCAGGGACAGTGTGGTTAGATGATGTTTAGAAGTTGCCTAATTGAGCTAGCACCATGGGATGTAGTATTTGGTCCCGAGGCTGAGGTTCAGATTGCAGTCCCAAAGGCACAGTCTCAGTAGTTCCCTCTGTGGCCTAGGTTTAATCCACTTAAATATTCTGTCTTTCTATACTCAAATCAGAAGATACAAACACATTTAGTAAAAGATGATTATTAGAGGTTAATTTGCTGCAATTTTTGCTGCAAAATTACCAATTAATGTAGCTGAAAAGAAATATTTTATAGATCTATAATCAAGCCCAGAAAGAAATTGGAGCTTCAGTTAGAGCCTCTATTAATGTATTAAATTATCCTGACATATCTTCAGTTGATTATATCAAGCACTATTCCAGAATTTGAGAAAGTAGTAATAAATTAAATTATAAATTACTTGATTATTTTTAACTTCTTGTCATCCTCTAGATTTTGATACGGATATTGCCAGCTGATACTGAGATATGGTGAACACAGGCAGTGGTTTCAAACACACACTTAACATCTGCATAATAATGGTTTATCAGGGTTCCCTTTTTTCTCTGTGCTATATTGCTACTTAATGATGCATTATGGCTATTTTTTTTAGGCATATATGTATGCATATGTACACAACAGCAAGTTCCCTTCAGATGAAGAAAAGCTGCTAACTGAAACGTTTTTGTTCTTCTCTTAAAGATGCTCAATCAGAGGCACAGAGGAGGAAGACAAACTCCCAGTTTTTCATCTCGTTGTCATACCATGCCCCTTTTGAGCACCAGGCCCTATGCAGTTATTGCCAGAGGAACATTTTTTTTTTTTTTGTTAAGATAATTAATGCTTAAATTAAACATTTTTTATAGGGACAATTTTTCACCTTCTTTTTCCTCCTCTTAGTCTCCTGACATTCACAGAGAAGTGAGTGTAAGAGGCAGCAAGCATGTTCTTTCCCTTATGTGAGAAACACTGGCTTCAAAGAGTATATAGTTTCTAAGTTTGCCTGTTTCATTAAAAAAAAAAAAATCACGCACATAGAATAAACATAGTGTTTGATCAACATACGTATTAAATAGAGCATGCCCAGGTACACAGTTATAAAAGTACCACAAAACAATTGCAAGGACTGTGTTTGTCAGTGTTTGAAGATCTGGAAGTCAGAAATGCCAACGCCAACACTTTTTGTAAAGCTTGATTATAAAAAAAAGTCCTGAAAATGCTACTATTGGCAAACAAATCATGGTGGTAACATTATCCTACACAAAGAAATATTGTTCTAATCAGCAGTTTTCTAAGTGCCAAGTACTTTTGGTTTCAAAAGAATTTTGTTTATCTATGCAAAACTGCTACTGACAGGAGGTTATATCTTTAATGCAAAAAAAATTACTGGGATATTTAGTAGCTTCTGTGATACCTAAAAAGTAATATTCATATTAGTGCAATAATTCAAATAAATATATCATTTCTCATTAATTTTTGGCATAATAAATTCAGCCATTTTACAGCATGTAAGAGTGTTTTATTGGCCATTACAAAATTCCATTTCCTTCCACGTAGCTCCCTGCAGTCTTGTCTCCCAGTTACAGAAATATCCTTGAATGTGTTTTTAGAGAGTCACAGACCAAACTACATAAAAAGACAGCTGAAGACCCACTGAAAACTGCGTTTTGAAAGTGGCCAGCTACCCTATTCAGATCTCCTTAGCAAACTCGGCCTGGAAATGCAATCACAAATTTAGGTCCCACAGGTTGCTGGAAAAATCTCTTTACAACCTACTTGTCCCAGGCTGTCCACATAATTAACTTTTAATGGGGAGGGAGAAGCAGATGCAGAACATTACCCTCCCTTGAGAGAGATCTGCGTGGGTCCAGGTGGCCATGTGGCATCACAATACTTTTGTGCTGCAGTGGAGAGCAACTGCAGTTGTCACACCAACAGCAAACAGATACGGAGTCCTCCTAAACAGACTTCACACTATTCTGATGTCCTTGGCACCGTCCAAGCACACGGTTTTGGCTGCATTAGGTCCTTGTGTATAATCAGCTGGAGGACATAGATGTGTGATGACTGGAAATGAAAATGCAGAGGATTCTGAAATAACAGTGAATGAGTTAATTATATAAAAGGATAGAAATTACATATACTGCTGGTGAAGAACATGCAGGATACAGCTGGATAGAGCAGTCATTCAGTTAAAATGGACAAAATTTATGAAGGTTGAGCTCTAAAATAAAATCCATTTTGCTGTCATTATAGGAAGCTGGAATGTTAAATCTGACAAAAAGCCTAAGCAACATCAACTGGTATTTGATTTCATATATATCAGGACAAATTACATATTGCAAATAAGATTTACTATAAGTTTAGTGTTCATGAATCACTTGTGAACAGATTTTCTTTATTTGTAGGCATACACCAAACAGCTTCTATGCAAGAATGCCACAATCTTCATTGTTTGTGAATTGCTCGTATTGACAGTTCATAGCATGTAATTGATCATTTAGCTCAGAAAATTTCCATTCTTGAAGGATGACATAGAATGTCCAAATAAAATAGAGATGAACTAACAAAGAAAAACACACTTTTGATATGTATGTCTAGATGAATACTCCTATCTTCTGAAACCTGTATCATTTTAGTAAATACTCAGAAACTGCAGAAATAAGAAGACTGGACAAAAAAGTGAAAGTGAACACACTGCAGTGTTCATTGAGTAAGTCAATAATTAAGGACCTTTTTTTAGTTCTAATCATAAGAATTCCACAGAAAAATGATTTAGAAGTATTAAAATTTCCCCACAGGAAGTAAAAAATAGTGTTGAATGTAATGAGTTGCCTTTGGATTAAAAAATAACTGAAACACGACTTAACTCCATGGAGAAAAGAGCATAATAAAAAAAGCTTCATAAGAAAAAAAAAAAATTGCACAAGGCAGCACAATACAGTTCTGAAAATCTTCAGGAAATCAAGAGAAAATTAACTTCACTGCAAGCTAAAATAATTTAGTCTATATAGTCTAAACGAGGTACTTCACAGAAATTAAGACAACCAGCATCTTTTATGAAAAAGGCCAGTCTACTACATAGAAACTACTGAGATTAGAGAAAGAGGTTGCAGAAAAACAATTGAACAATGATCTATGAAAACATGAAAGCAATTCCCTGAGCACAAGGAACCTGATCTGAACCAGAGTATACTGATAATCCAGGAATGTTTAAATTGGAGAATTTTTTTAAGGCAAATCTAAAGAGTAAGTGTCAAAAATTACCACGAAAGAAGCTTAGTTATTGCCAGACAAAAAACCTTTCTTCTTCCTCCTATCAGTCCTCTGTCACAAGGATACATCACCTTAATGAACTTTATCATCAATCAACCTCAACCACTACCTATGATGATTATTTGGAATCTTGAGAGCCATGAAAATGAAAACAATGATTCTACCTTCCAGCACTGCTTTTTTTTTTTTTTTTTGTAATGTGTAGTCATCACCTTCAGAAAATGTATGAAAAATTTCAAGCTAGAATGAGGAAAAAATGAAGCTAAATGACAAACTGTTAAACAAAAGCATTGAGAAGGGTAGTGGAGTAATTTTACTATAAAAATAAACGAATGGCAATATTTAAGAAATCTGATCAGTCAAAAAGATATCTCTGAAAAGGTGTCCTATTCTACAAAAGAGATTTAAACATCTTCTGGTTAATGTGTAAAATCTTGCAAGGCAAAATTAATGACATTTATCGTATTCAGTACTTGTTGACTTGCTGAATAATAAGAAGAATCAATAAGCCTATCATCAACACTATATTGTGACTGTCTGTTTTCAGCACAGAGAGAGAAAAAAGTATTTCCATTTAGCAAAGAGCTTTATGAATTTTGGTAAATCAGTGAGTCGCGGTATCAACAGTTCTTGTAATTTTTTTCTTACTCTTTCTTGTTAGCTTTACTCTCTTCCAGGTGAAACACTTGGCTATGAAACAATGGAATTAACTAAAATGTTGAAAAAGTAGCCTGGCTCACAAACTATCAGAATCTGATGTCCACAACTGCAAAAATAAAGATTGCATTATTTCCTATGAAGGAAAGCCTTGCAGGTGATGGATTTAACTCTTTCTAAGGGCTCAGGACAAACTGTTTTTCTGGTCACAGTGCCCTTTTTCCTCCCTAAAGGACATGACCTCAAAGCAATGGTAGACATTCAAAAGGTTTTTGTGAAGAGCATGAAAAATGTATTAACTTCTCATGCAGTGTGACATCTTACCTGCTGTAGTCATTATTATATTCAGTAACAGGAATAAGAAATGCTACAGAAAACAACCAACCAACCCCCCCCAAAAAAACCCAAACAGATCCTTCAGTCAAAGTTAGCAAAAGACTGTTGTGTTTGACGGTTTGGCTAAATTGCATTCCGGGGTTTTATATAGGTGCTAACACACTGGGAGGGATAAGAATCAAAAAATAGGAAAAAAAGAGCACATGGCATGGAGGTAAAGGATCACTTTGCAATAGGCTTTGTAATAGGAGGATGACATAGCCAGGCACCATTGAAATAACAAAACTATTTAGGATACACTGTGCACAGAAGAGGGTGTACAGAGCTCGGTATGTAGCTGATGCATGTAAATAGGAACTGAAGATAGAATCGGGCTTTTCTGTTCTCTACAAAACTTAGATAACCATTTTGCTTACATAAAGCAAAACAGATAAAACCAGGATGCTCCATCCTAGCTTAAAGCAGCCCAAACAAAATGGGCCAGTGTTTTCAGATTCTTAAGCTTGTTACCAGCACTGACATAAAAGAAAATATTGCACAAATTTGCACAGATTTTTTAAGGCATATTTAGGTAGTTTTCTATTAATAAGGCACTATTATAACATTGCTATAGCAACCTTAGAATTATGGTTGAGAAGACATTTTCTACGCCTTCCTACCCAGGTGCTTCTAACATTTAAAGCTTCTGAAAATTCTTTAAATACTCACCAGTTCACTTTAAATATTTCAACTCTGTTGTTCACTTAATAGCAAAAGCTTTAGAAAATTTTTTTAGAGGGGAAATGTCATGCTTGATGAATCAGCCTGTATAAATATTACACTTCTTGCATTAAGAGGTATGTTCAGATCAGGCAGTGCTCAATGAAAAGGAAATCAAAGGCTATGATGAGTAAGACTGTAAGTTTACACACAACTAAGTCAGTAAATCAAAAATTATTATTTCCCCATACCTGTAATGCTGCCCGCAGCAGAGAGATTAACGTACTAAGCAGCACACACATTAAACAACTAAAGTAAGCAGCATATATAGCAATACAAAGCCCTATGTAAGCACAAGTTAAGGTTATTTTGGGAAATAATTTCTCCACTTGTGTGTACAAAACCTTGTGCTAACACAGGACCAGATTTAATCTTTGGCAGAAATGCCGCAGAGATGAGAAGAAAACTCATAAGCCCGTCACTGGGAAATTTTCCCTTCAATGGGTTGTTTCCCCTCAAAAGTAACAACAGCTTTCACCTACAGGTAGATAGGGCAAATAGATCAGCTTCGTAGCTCTTCTGGCCACCAAGTGAAGAAGGTCTAATTTGGCTTTCTCTCATTCAAGACCTAGACTGCTTCTGGAGGAAGCTAGATCTGTGCTGAGGATTTTTCTAGCCCTCCAACTCTGAAAGGACCCTGCAGGAAAGGTGAAGTACTCCAGGGAAAACACTATTTTTCTTTTCTGTAAGTGTCGCCTGAAGACTGTGAAACAAATTGGACATTCTCACAGCTGTCATGTTTTCATTTCTGGTTAAAAGAGAAAAATCAAGTTTTCTCACAGAAGGTAAATGCTTCAATTTTTTCCATTTTTTTGAGCCAATGCTGAACTACGCTGTTCTGGTCACGATGAGGCAATCATGACTGAAATCACAGGAATATATCTCCCTACTCCAGAACAGGATTAAGCTATTTCTGATGGATATTTTCCTCTAACACCTTCTCACAAATCCTCAGTAATTCCACAATCTCACATGACAACCTGCCCTATTGTTGTACCACACTTAGGGCTAGGAAGTTTTTCTTGATGTGTAACATAAATCTCTCTTCCTGCAATTATGCTGAATTTATCTCTCAAAGATAAAGCACTATGTTCAGGAGGAGATGATGTGTGAATGATGATGTGGTGACTTGTGAAGCTACATTATCACTCCTCAATGTGTTATTCTTACAGGACAATCAGTTTATATTTTCACTTGAGTTCATTCAGTTGAAAAAGACACGTTCACCTGGGGAAATAAAAAAGTCCAAATATTAATGAAATCTAATTTGCTACCACTGCTTTCTTTCCAGTTTTACAAAGGATACAATACTCAGTGTTTATACAATACTGTATGAATATACAGTCTTGTGAAGGGTTTTTTCATAGAATATTTTCTGTTTTCATAGAATATAAATTAGAACTTGAAGGAAAAATTTAAAGGTTTTATTTTTGCATTTAAAAATTATTTTCCATATGTGCAGAACAGCCTACAGAAGAAGTCTATTAGTAGTAGCAGATACATAGTAATAGACATTAAAGACCAGAATATTTTCACATGTCTCTTTGAAAAACTCACATGGCATATGTTCCGTGGTTTCTGCAGAACACACCCAGCAAAGCCACTGCTTTCACAGCATTTGTTGATAGAAAATGATGATTTCCTATCTGAAGTAAGTTAGAGATTTTACACTTCCTAATCTTAAAGGTTCCTAAACAGAGCTGTTTCTGGCATAATCAGAGAATAAATACATATGGAAAAGACACCAACTGAAAGACTATGTTTCTTCCATACTAAGTGAGTAGTTTATCAAAATATCTGACTTCTTTTCCATCAGGAAGAGATGACCACATTTTATTAATTTTTTTTTTTTTTTTTTTATAGCTCCTACTTGCTGTGTTTTATACCTTTGGATACAGATTAAACATGACAAACAATGGATGAGAAATGTAGAGAAAAATATACAAGCATACACTGCTCAGCTGTGAACCAGAAAAGATTTCAAACTTAGGGGTCAGAAGGGTACTTAGACCAAAGTAAGTTTTTACGTCAGAAAGAGCAAGTTCAAATTGCACATCAGTCCTCAAAGAAAAGAGTAATGTCATTTTGGCTGGGAGAGAGAGGATGTGATCAAAGACATCAGCGTAGGATGAATCCAGGATGTGGTGATCATAATCTCATTTTCAACAAGGGTATGGAAGTTGCTGTTGTGGAAGGGCTAAATTCATTCATTGTCTCAGTAGTCCATACAGTCCATAACAGTATGCAACACTGTGAATATAGTTAAGAAAAATAAAGAATCCGGAACACCCCAGAAACAGAGGTATATTTCTGCATCAAGGCAATTTGGCAATGTAGTGACACCAAAAGCTGACAGAGCAGGAGAGACAGCTGACACACAGCGCCACAGAGAACCCTCATCAGTACAGCACCTCCTGGCAAGGAACGTGGATCCAGATCCAGACCTGCTGCAGTGTAATTGCATCTTCATGGGAATCAACCATTTAAATTGTGTAAACTGTGTCTGAATTGACTCATTTGGGTTTTATACCAGTTTCAAATGAGTTTTCACATTTTTTCCCACAATAACAACAGCTGGTCTAAGTGCTATCAACAGCATGGAAAGATGACAGGTAGTAACAGCCACTTTGGGATTCCTAACAATTCTTCTGTGCTGCTCATGGAGGTGCTGAATTGGTGACAGTATCAGCATTACTTTTGTTTCCTGGCTAAAATGAAAAGTACTAGGGATTCAGCTCTCTCTGTAGTATATCATAAGCTCCACAAAACAGTAATAAGCTGTGGGTAAATTTTCCACTTGGAACATATCACACAGCTCTTGCCACAGAAAAGGAATCCTCAAAGGAAAAGTAATCTATTAACTGAAGATGGAGGCTGACAAGGTGGTGGGTGTACATAAACAAACTGGTTATATTTGTAAACATCTATAATAATCACTTAGTTAACACTGAGTCAGAATACATGGTGTTTTCGCCCTCTTAATATCTAGTCAGGCCTTTTTTCCTGCAAACCTGTCCATGAAATTCTACGGTGTTCAAGAAGTTTTGCGAAGTCAGAGAACAGTTAGCAATTAAATTTGATAACTAGTCACTTACTGTAAAGAAGGTTATATAGAAATATGTTTGCTGTCAGAAGTGCGCCTTTATCACTTATATGACACCTAGGGGACCTAAGTATGCTGAGGCATGTAAACAGTGCACTGGAGTTAAAACATTTTTGTTTCTTTCATTTCGTCACACCTTCAAGTAAGATGTATTATGTTGCTGGTGAAAACCTATTCATACTTGAAACCAAGTCAGGTGTGGAACATGTTTAACATTTTCCAGGTGAGGGAAAAGATAATAAGTAAATAAGGAAAGCCATTTATTTACCAAACGCCTGCAGCTACTGTACTGCTTATCCCAGTGCAAAATGTTACCAAATAAGAACAGTGACATTCCACATAGGTGTAAATGATTAATTACACACAAGACACAGAGTGTACAGAAGACTGCACGGGATGCAAAAATTTTCCCGTTTTTACTCAGATTCATTTTTAACTGTCACTAAATCTAGTTAAGTACAATTTCCAATTTTTTTCATATCCTTGGTTTTGTTTCTTATGTGAGTGTTTGTTTCTTCTTGTGTGAAAATACCTCTCTGTACTCATTAGTCTTATATAACTGAGAATAAAATAGGATGTTACACAGGTGCATCAAGGTTCCTCCAGAACTGCATAAAATTATCTTTACAAAACTGCAAATTTTCTTTTATATATTTTCTGATGTTTTCTGATTACATATCTCTGGCAAGGAGTAATTCCTGGTCATTTTTGTAGGGCCTGGCCTTTCTCACTGCAAGGTGAGTCCATTCTACTGTAAAACAGTCACTTCTTGCCACTATATACAACTACTTCACTGTAACTCATCTCTTTTCAGATGATTTAGCTATCTTCTGCTTTGATTTCAACTGGTATGCTATTACTTATCTTTGCTCATTATTTCTTACAATATATTTCACACTTGCAAGTTCTGTATTTCTGGGAAATGTCTGTATTACCAAGACTGAAACACTCCAAGCATGTGTTAAGGAAGCTTCAACTTACTACTGTCCAAAGGCATTGCAACTAAAGGAATGTGTTTTCTTTAATCTTCCTAAAACATAGTTAACATATAGAAATATTTAAAGACGATGGAAAGCATTTTTTCCAACTATATCGATTGTTTACTATTCCCATACAATACAGTGGTCAAACAGCCAGAGATTATCTCTATTTCAAATATTGATGATCTGAATACTACACAGGCAACAGATTAAGAAACAAGTGTCAGAAAATAGTTCTGTGAATATCGGAATCATTGAGATATTCTTTCTGTTGGAGTTGTACCTTGTGACTGATTGGTTTTGTAACTGAATAATATTAACAATATACCATGAGTTCACCTGTTATTGCACAGCAAAGAATAAACACAGGAGAGAAATAGTTTGAAGACTGCAGCTGTGGAAAAACCCAAAATTAGAGTTTGCATCTGGAGAGTCTACAGAGGAGAGAAACCCAGGCTGAAGCTCTAACACTGTAATGTCTAACAATGTAAGAGCAAATACAACAGTCCCACAGCCCCGTGCATGGATCTTCTATTGCCTAGTAAGAATGAGCTCAAACTGCATTCTTTCTTTTCAGAGGAACATGAAAAGAAAGAAAGAAATGAAATGTTCCTCTGAACATGAGGAAGAAATTCTTTACTGTGAGGGTTCCAGAGCACTGGAACAGGCTCCCCAGAGAGGTTGTGGAGTCTCCTTGGAAACTTTTAAGACCCATCTGGATGCGTTCCTGTGTGACCTGCCCTAGACTAGATGGTCCTGCTCTGGCAGGGGGGTTGGACTCAATGATCTCCAGAGGTCCCTTCCAACCCCTAGCATTCTGGGATTCTGTGAAAAAAAAAAAACAGTTTTCTTCCGTGTGGCCATTTTCTTCAATATAAAGGCACTTTAAATCCCTCTACTCCTTTTCTGAGTTTTACCAAAGGCTTAATCCTTTATTCATAGTAAAGGGTAAATATATGCATTCATACAGTATAATCACAGAAATTTTATTTCCTAAAAAAAAAACCCAAACAAAACAACACTGCATAAGGAAGCACTAACAAGAAGCACTTGTTTTATTATGGTGGGAGGTGACAAGGCTGGACAAGCAGGCATTAAAATGGGAAGAGCTGATCTAGAATGAAAGGTCACATGAGGCAGTGAGGTGGGTGGCCAGCTTGCCAAATGGGAACTTAAGGGCATGAAAACAGACACACACAAGGAGAGAGAAAGAGGAGAGGAAATCAGAGAAGAGGGGGAGGAATAAATGGAAGAGAACAGGAAAATGGATGATAATATGAAAAGTAAAACCTGGCTTGCTGGGGAGAAAAGATTGACACTGCTTAACAGCTAGTCCCTCTGGAGGACATTGTATCAAATTATTTGCAAGCACATATTCATTCATCTTCATGCAAGTTATGCAGGGAGAAAGAGGAGGGCATCTCAGAGGAGGTGTTATCCACTCAGTCCTTCCACTTCTCTGAGGAAACAGCATCTGCTCAGCACTTCCAAAGCAAGGAAGTGAAAACTAGCTTTATATAACAGCTGCAGATGTAGTCTGCCAAAAAGTCAAAGTAGTTCATTGCTCCATCAAGAGTCTAAAAATTCTCAGCTCCTGTGATCCACTGGAAGCTTGCTGGGGGCTGTAATAAACAGTTTGAAGAACTCTCCTATGAAGAACATCAGCTATGGGAGCACATAAGGAATGATGCAAGCAATGGAACCTCCAAAAGGAAAAAAAAAATCTATGTATTTCAGGTGATAGAAGAGATGGCAGCGATCAGAGGCTCTGGATGTCATTGATACTCTTCAAGATGGAGCAGAGGGAACAAAAAAAGAATGTTGCATACTGCAACTGCAGGAAGGACAAGCTGTTCAGCACAGATATTTGAATGATGTTTGAAAATAAAATTCAATAACAGAAGGCTCATGCTCCAGGATTGCCTTGGGAAAGAGGTCATGGTGAGAGAAGTTACAGAGCTCTATGATAGCTAATGAGTAACTAATGAGTAAACCGTATTAGAAGCCATTGATACTATAACTATTTAGAAATGTTACGAAAATAGGAATAATTTTAAAGATTATAATTCTGATCCAAGGATGAAAAATCTTTAAGTTTTATTTAGCCATTTATTGTGGTTTTAGTGTTAATTTAAAAGCTATAAATGCAACTGGATTATTTTAATCCTTTCCTGACATTAGCTTAACGAGGACCAGACCATCTCATCAGCACCAGTACTCTCCTTGCCAATAAGAGTGCCATGGTGGGTAGTGCTGAAGTTGATGTAAAAGGCAGTTCCCTCCATAACTGCCCAAAGCCCACCCTGCTCTTCAGAACCATGACACCAGTAAAAGTCACATTCTGCATAACTGTGGAAAAGCAGACATTAAGAAAGGAGAACAAGGGTTACAGTTTTGTTTACATCACCTACCCCTACAGGGGTGAGACCTCTCCACTTCCTGACTACACCTTCTCCAGAAGAAGAAATGCCACAGTTTGACCTTCCCTATGACAGCAGCTGCTGAACAGTCCTCACTCTTGATGGTAAGAAAAGTACATGGTTTAGAGGAAAAAGGCAAGCTTGGCAACTTATTTTCAGCACTTCTAAAGAAATGATCTCTTGACTGCAAAAGAAAATGTTGATTTTATTTCTAGACAATAGTCCAACGAGAAGCCTGAACAGTCTCTGAGGTTTGGCTGTACTTGGCAGAAATGGGGAGGTGGGGGACAAACATCATAGCAGACAGGAGAGCACATTAGCACTGTTCATCTGCTTTAAATTAGATGTTTCACAACAACCCTTCCTTCTTCTCAGTTTTACAGTTGATTATTTTCCATGAAACGCTGAACTGATGGTACCTGTTTTTTAAATTAATTTGGCTAGAATATATAGAGATGGAAAAGACAGCCCAGAAAACACAGGTTATTCTGTATTTCCAACTGGAGTTCTTAACAAGCACTAACAATAAACATCGATTAAAGCTTCTGAAGACCCTGAATGGAAGTAAAAATAATTCTCATTTTACAGATGAGGAAACTCAGACACAGAGCAGTTCTGTGACTGCTGGGGTCAGAGTGTAGCAATGCTATCTATCTCATCTGTCAATCTCTGTGCTGCCCTTTCCCACAGTATATGATCTTCTCTCAAGAATTAATAACAATATTACAACAGGCCACAAGTCTAAATTCGCTCTTTCCTTTCCCCAGACAGGGTTTATCTAACTTATTTCCTCTTCTCACTCTCCATTCTGACCTTTTCTGCTTTCCTCTTTTCTTCATTGCTGATTTAAGCTGTGTACATGGTAGGGATAGCAGGGCTATAATAACATGTCACATTTTACCCTGAAGGCTGTGAAAGTTGTGATCATTCTTATCTGTTTCAACAAGGGGTTCAAAAGTCTTCTATGTCTTCTACTGTAATGAGACTTAACCCTTGGGGTTAGGAGAAACACCGTTCCTAAAGTAAAGGAGATGGCAGGAGAGAATATTGTCTGAAAATAAGCTGCCCTAGGTAGTGACTTGGAAAACAAAGCTTTTAAACTTAATAATGATATTCTGAAATTGACCCAACTGCTGCAGAAGGCCAACCTACAGAGGGAAGTAGACCTCTTAGATTCCAGGCAGCAGGGTAACTGTTACTAAACAGGTACAACTAAGACAAAATAAAAATCTCCTCTTTCTGGTGCTTGGTGGAAAAAGACTTTTTATTAGTTGGAAGTGCTATTGTATGTAGTGTTTGCCTCCATACCTCCTGCT